>NC_062533.1:11139862-11364862 GCF_022655615.1 Tachysurus fulvidraco
TTCCACATGAACTGTTCACTCATGTTGCACCACTTCAGAAATCCAAACCACAATGCCATATTCTCTCTCAGTATAGCAGCGTTCATGGAGATTAAGCTTGCATGTAATTATGGTGTAATTTTCTGATGGAAAATGGATGTGGTATTTTCACTATCATCCTGCTTTTACATTGTTTGTATAAAACTTAAATCGTTAGCCTCAGTCAGTAGCTACTGAATGCTCAGTGTCAATAAATCCTAGTTACCTAGCAACAGTACTTTCATGACTTTAACCACTTGAAAGTGCTCAGTCTTTGCCGTCCAGCAGAAATTCACACGTTCCATTTAAACACAACGTTTACTACAAGTAACGCTTGATGTCTGCACTGCACGTAATTCAGCCTCCCAGAATTCATCTATCTTGCTTTTTTCATCTATATTTTTTTCTTTTTACTGCAGTCTGATAGAACAAACAATCAGAGGAACAACACTGGAAGATTAGAAGCGAGAAAAAAAAGCAATAGCATAGCACTTCTCTTGCATATGGACCCCTGCAAGTTCACTTTCAATTCACATCACTGTAACTGAATCCATAGTGGAGCTCCGGTTGTTCCAGCACACACGTACAGTGCATTGCCATGCAGCACACACCTCTCCCTCTCACTAACGATCCTATCTGAGCAGGCGGCGCGTGTGCAGTAAGCCAGACAGAGATTGCAGTAGGTGCATTAAAAACTTCTCATTCATGGCCATCTGATGATGTGGATGATGATTCAGACGGATCTCAGAGAGGCTTTCTGTACCTGGGTCTAGGTATCGTGATGAGACCACTATCCTGCTAGTGAAGCTGAAAAAAGGTGGGAGGAGGGGTAGTGGGAAAGCTGTCATCATCACCCTGCTCTTTGAAGGCAAAAAAAGTACTCTTTGTGTGTGGGTTTTGCGAGACGGGGCATTTTTCCTAATTACTCATCTCAGGTGATTATATGAGGCCTGTCTGGTTTCTCTCACCTCTCTATGCTCCTCCAAAGAAAAAAGGATATAGAGTACATTAGGATGCCTAAATTGGGACAAGTGGCTACTTTGCAATTACAGACAGGAAGACAGTGTACAGGGTTTTTGTAGAGATGGACTGGCAGGAGAAAGGGGTAGTGGAACAGTATTTTTTTAAAAAAATATGTATAGCATCATAGAGCTAGCTAACAACATTCTTTTTATGTGATTTTTTGTATGAGCTATGTACTGCACCATTATTTGGTTGCAGAAACGAAACAATATAGGTTACATAATAATAATAATAATAATAATACTTCATCCGATTTACAATGTTGATGTGATGTGAGAAGTCAGAGAGCTCAGTTACATCATTTTTCATCTCGAGTCATGAATGTCTCCATCCTCTTTTATTAGCAGCTAATTATCCAGCTAACTATGATGAGTGACGTCTAGATTCCTTTTCAAAACCGTGAACTATACAGTCGGTGTTATCCGCTTGTTAAATCAATATGTCTCTATGCTGAATGAGCTTAAGTAAAAACCAGCAGATACAGTGTAACTCATTTAAAGTAAAAGAATTAAGAAGTAAGAAGTGCTGCTTTGTTTACTGCTGACTTCGTGTGCAGCTACATTGAACCGACGTCACATGAAGAACCCGCAGTTGGAGAGAAGGAATTCTTTACTTTGGTTTGGTCTTATGAGTTATGATCTTTAGTGAAACACAGTGTATGGAAATATTTTCGCATTGAAAATTGCTTGAATTTATGTTCACTGATATTTACCTAAATGTGACCTTTCTGCTTTTGTGTAACTCTATAAGATAGAACATAACAGCAGCTTAAAAGCTAATAGTTCATTGTATAGCAAGTAGACAATAAAATGGCATTTGACTCAGTAACGGAAAAAGAATAACTTGATAAAAGTGCCTGTTGTAATATGATTTCAAGGACGCATCTGGTACGATTGTTTTTAATCTATTAGAAAAAAAAACACATAGATTTTGTTTTAATGTAATTTATCATATTCAGTAAGTGGTAGGATATGGGACATGGTGGGACATGAGACATGGTGGGACATGAGACATGGTGGGACATGGGAACTCTGCGGTTGAGGCAGAAACACACTCTGAACAGGACACCAAACTTACACACTCTTACTGTAGAACTGCATAATGTTCGATCGACATTTAGAACATTTCTCCAGTAATCCTAATTCAGAATAAAGGATTTAGTTCAGGCTAAATCAAGCTTCCATGACGTGTGCAGGAAACCTCTGCTGTTACGCAATCACTGTGTTTAACAGGGCATCGGTGAAGATTTGATAAAGAAGCACACTGAATCTATTCTGTCATAAAAGCTGGCTAGGTTGACATATTGTAAGCACAGCTCTCATGCAGACACACAGACACACACACGCAGATATGTAGATTAATGAACGATCAGTCTGTAAATCAAGGAGCTGGCTGCAGGGTTTTTTTCCAGACGTTGTTTGGGAGAGTCGGACAAGCAAGCCCACAGAATGAGTCACGAAGTGGGAGAGTGGTTATTTTTACCACACACACACACACACACACACACACACACACACACACACACACACACACACACACACACACACACACACACACACGCACATACAAACAAACAAAAAAAGCCACGATTCACCCAGGCCACTATGCAACTGGCTAACCAGAGACAGATTTGTATTGGGCGATATGAGGCAACACCTCCATTAGAGTCCAGTGCGGTCCCTCAAGCATGATGACTCAGCAAAAACACAGTGCTAATTATTCATTAAAGCCAAATGTCTCCACAGAACACGGCAGCACAAGCCTCCAAACACACGCTGGAACATATTCCCCCATAGCACAAGTAGGTACGGTGCTGAAAATGGCATTTTAACAAGATGAGTAATTTTGGTTATTCTTACGTAAATGGGAGAAGTCGAATAAAAATGGCAAATTATTGCGTATAATTATGTGAAGGCCTCTAGCCTTTTCTCTGAGCATGAGCAGCACGATAGAGAGAGAGAGAGAGAGAGAGAGAGAGAGAGAGAGAGAGAGAGAGAGAGAGAGAGAGAGAGAGAGATAGATAGGTAGGGAGAGACAAAGAGAGACAGAGAGACAGAGAGACAGAGTGAGAGAGATCCTGTCTTAGCTGGTGGTAATTAAAGCATGTTCTTCTCCGTGGGATGCAGTAGAGGTCTAGCTGATTGCTCCATGCCATTGCCATCTCTAAACGCACTGTGAATAAGACATACAGGAGAGAGAGAGAGAGCACAGGGAGCAGCATGCTGATTAAAATCATATTTCCTCTAAGTCTTGGCCCAATCTGCCCTGATTTGCCTTGCTGATTAGCACTCACTCACGGCAAACCAGGAGATCCAATCAACAGCCGGAAACCGGTCACCACTGTACATTACAGCGAACACATTTATGCAAACAAATTATTTAGTATGTTTTTAATGTCCAACAATCTACTACAATGGCCTAAAAACATCTCCACACCCTTCCGCTTTAATTAAAACTGTCGGATCGTGTGAATATACATAACATTCAATGTAAAAACATCCCTTCATACACAGGAGAGATAACTGACTGCATATAAAAAGTGCTTATAAAAAAGCTTTTACTTGTGCAAAGAAGGACATTCATGTGACTTTACTTTCTGGTTCTCCATATTGTCAGTGATCTATTAAATAGTAGACAAATCTGGAAAAAAAAATACATAATCAACTCTAACAGTTATAAGGAGTGGGATTTTAGTATCAAATTCAGATACTAGTCTTTGTCATATACTCAGAGATTTATTAAACATTAGCTTAGCCTGTCTAAATACAGCTAGCTTCAGGTTTTGCGGCAAAATGTCCGCAGCTACAGTTTCATGGCTTACTGCTGCCTGAGATGGTGCTAAATATTGTTTATTAGATGTTACCAAAGAGTTACAAAGCTATATCTTTTTTTTTTACAAGATTTCTTTGTTGACATTCAAAGTATTTTCTTTGTAAGTAACTAAGTAAGTATGGTTGAATGTGATAAGGATGAGTTTTATTTTTATTTATTTTTTTAAATTTTAGTAGATTTTATTCATATTCATGTTTTTACCTGAACATATGCTTATGTTATATAATCTTTAGTATTTTAAGTCTTTAAAATCTAGATGCGTATTTGTAAGTAATATAAACAGACCACAAATAGACCTCAATTGTGGAATCACCCAAACGAGCTCACCACCAGTCAGCTGGAATGGAAAAAACTGTGGTGCACTAATCTATATGAACAGAATTAACCATCCAAGCATTTTTAAATTAAGCATTTAAAAAGATTTTTGTGTTCAGGGGTGAAAAGGAGACAACAGCAGCACATGTACACACTTTTGTATTTTTGCATTCTGCTCGAAATATAGAAAATAACTGCCTGATCAAGGTGTACACAGCAAGTCAATCTTTTACAGACACACACGCACACACAGACCTGTGGAGAGAAGGCTTGGTGAAGCCCTCAGGCTGCTATGGTGCAGCGAATGTGCTGTAATTGGCAGGTGTGGTGTGAAAGAAGGCAAACAGACAGAGCTGCACTGTGGCCTGCACTGTGAATACGATATGAGGATCAGGGTGATATTTTCACCCGTCACCTGATATTCCGTGGTGTTTTCTCAAGTTAATTTTGAGTATTAAATGTAAGTGTTTCATTAATAAAAAAAATCTCACTGTTGTAGATATGGGTGTATGTGCGTCATTGGCACATAATAAGCACAGATTCACAATATGAAGAAGTCAAGAAATCAGCTGCTGTTTAAATTGATTCTGTTTCTTACACGTCCATGGCTAACGAGAAATAAAACTCACATGCCTGTTTTAAAAAGCAATAAAAAGGCCAATGCCTATTTCTCCCAAAAACATTCATTTGTGTTTAGTCTGCTTAATCGTGTGTTGAAAGGGTCGGTCATGGCCTGGTGTTACCCAACAGCAGGGATCAGTGAGCCAAAAGCTTTTCTTTGTCCATGAAATGACGTTCCTCTCCCTCCCTTGGAGGACATAGTGTCTCAGGGAGGTTTTGCCTCTTCTGTCTTTGTCAGAGAAGACTTCTAGCACCTCGGTTGCCATTGACAACGTGTTGGTCAGATCTCCTGCCGTTGCCAGGCATCATTAAGACTTGCTGGCATGAGCTTCTCTGTCTCCATGAGTAGGCCTTGTACATGGAAACGGCAATTAAAGATCCTCTCAGCCTGATGGAGGAGAATGATGCTCTGATATGAGGGGGTCGAAGGGAGAGGAAGGGAATAGAAGGAAATGGGAAGGAGGTGGTGAGAATATGACTTTGTTTCTAGGTCTATTTTGGGTGGATGAAGTGGTTGTGTGTTTAATGGAGGGTGACTGATTCATGCTGAGGATGAAGACATCATCATGGATAATGTTTATGTTCATAATGTTCACGGGAAGGCAAACAGATACGTTATTTAAATCAGATTATATGACTGTTGGCTTCTCTGATGGTATTTGACACTGAACTACCTCAAAGCATTACATTATATTATATAATATATATATATATATTTTGAGTTTCTACCACATGAAACTGGGTTCTGCACAACAACCAAAAATTTTAAAACATTATTGTCAATATGCTAATCTTATCTACAGCCTAATTTTAAACAGTGCTGTTTTTTATGCTCTCTTCTCCTCCGGAGTCTCAGGGTAAAGTCACCGTAGTCTGTGTTTTTGTTGCAAGCTGCTGTTACATGGGCTGTCGTGCAGCTTATGGTGAAGAGCTCTGGTGTTTGTGCTCAGATAGCAGATGAAAGTGAGAAAACACCATTAGCCTCAACTCACAG
Organism: Tachysurus fulvidraco; assembly: GCF_022655615.1. Classification (NCBI taxonomy): domain Eukaryota; kingdom Metazoa; phylum Chordata; class Actinopteri; order Siluriformes; family Bagridae; genus Tachysurus; species Tachysurus fulvidraco. The sequence goes on from NC_062533.1 coordinate 11,145,666, forward strand.
CTCTCAAGGCTGATTGGAATTCTTCCTGATGATTCCGCGAGCATCTCTGAATTACTGCAGGCACCAACACACAAACACATCCATTCTGCAGTCACCCAGAGTGAGTCAGGCTATTTGACGCAGGCAGTGATAAAGCCTGAAGTCCTTGTCAAGCTTCTAATTGAGCCATGTTCCAGACATCAGTCGCCACCAATCAGATGCTGTCTTTTTTATTTGTTTGTTCGTTCTGATGTGCTAAGCAAGCTAGATCCCCGACTTTATAAGAAAGCTTATGTTTATCCTTCTGACGTGAGAAAAATAAAATATCTCATGACACATATTTAAGGACACTAGACAAAGAATGTCTACCATCAAAGTAAATCAAATGAGTCACATTACATGTGCTAACTGGTTTGAGGAACACACGTGAGTGGAGGAGGTTTCATACAGACCAGGGGAGATGTCTTAATAAATAAAAATGTTCTACCTTATGGAAGTTATCTATGGTCACAAGCCCTGACTTTAAAACAATCCCTACACTCCAACCAGTTGGTTACCGCTTTCTCTCGAATGAAGTAGTCTTTGTTTTCCCTAGAACCCTACAAAAGCCAAGCCAAATTCCAGAAACTGCAGCAACAACAAAAAAACAAACATGGTGTTTGTCATAAAATGAAGCAAATAATCCTCTGGAATATGTGAAAAGAAAGTGGAAGCATAATCCCTATTACTACTAATAAACTCCTTCTTCACTATGTCCTTAACCAAAAAAATACTTAACTCTTTAAAAAAACCATTTTTTCCCCACTGTCGGCTTGCATAAATTATTTGGACTTTTTGGATTCATCAGAAGTTGAAACTTTCTGTAATACTTGTAAGAATTCGTACAGTCTGTGGCAGATCTAAAAGGTGACAAAAATGATATTCCTGGTAAAAAGCATTTGTGTCAAAAGCTCTGACGCAGATATTTGTCATAAAGTTCATGATGACTGATAAAACAGTATAATTTCCTCCATGTGTAATCAATTTATATGAATAGTTACGAATAATAAGTTTGATATTAAGGGTGCAGATAGATCTCGTTATACGCTTCCATTAGTATGAAATCACCTGAACTCTAATCACATCGCACTCACTTGTCTGAATTCTTATGAATTTTACATGAGACAAAGGGGACATGAGTGTTTTTGTGTATCATCCCTTATGAAAGCCCTAAACACTTATTATCAGTATTTGTCTTAAAGTCAGTTTGACGCACTACGGGAATCAGACGTCTGGTGAAACAAGACGTGTTCTGCAACAAGGCTGCAGGTGAACTAGCCACTCATGGCAAGACTGTCTTTTGAGGCAGCAGGCATAGAGGTTTAAAAGTGCAGTCCCTGTCTCGACCAGCCACCAAATAATGAGCAAGAGAGAGAAAGAAAGACAGGAAATGTGCAAGAAAGTCGGCAGAGCCTGCTTTGGGACTGTGGCCCACTTTATGCAGGGGAGCACTGTATCATATTATATGAGACAGATGGGAGCTTGGCAAGAATACTAAGCAGTGTTTTCCCCATTTATGGCCAGACTGAGTTCGCCAGCAGTGGCTGGGGTACAACTTCAGGCTCAAATGCATCGATCCAACCTGGTGAAGAAATGACGAGTGCTTTCTACATCATGCAACGTCCTAATATGTGAGAACATGGGCCAAGCGCATACAGTATGTGGTAGGAGGTGCCGTGATATTCACAAAAGGAATGTGCTTCAATACAAATAAAATAGAGAGTTTTTGTTGTTATTGCTGCTTTCAGGACATGTCTCCTGACCTTGCAGAAGACACACACACACACACACACACACGCACAAACAAATAGATACAGACATAAGGCACATTCACCCAGCAGTTATTGTGGTAACTTGATTTGTTATCGAATATGTGTTCGCTCACAGTGGAGGAAGTGGAGTGTACTGCTGGCTATAGATATATGCTTTATCCTTTAAACAGATTTCACGAAAGAAAAAACAAACTGACATTTATGCTGAAAAAGTCTTATTCACAATAGTATATGTTTATTACTTTTTTCTTCTTTTATTTTTTAAACAGAAAATGAATTTTGAAGAAGATCACTATCACTGAACACAACATAAGGGACATTTCAGCCAAGCCGCAGGATCACCAGAGGAGAGCTCCAGACACCGCTACCCCACCCTCACTCCTAATCTCAGGTAGCACTGCCTGAAATGCTCCACTGTGTGCTTGAATGGCTTAGGCAAGTCAAAATAGCAGAGTTAGAGTTAGAGTTGAGGAGTTTTCCTTCATCCAGAGCCTCATAATGACAGCTCCAATGAGAAATAGTGAGAAGAAACAATGCGAACATGATCCAGTCTGGATTGCTGTATGTTCACGCTCGCTCTGTTCTGCAGATGGAGGTGGATGCAGCCGAGAAGCGCCATCGAACACGTTCCAAAGGTGTGAGAGGTATAATGCTGCATCTGAACCCACTCACTCTCTTAGTCTCACTCACACACTCACTCACTTTGACTCACTCACTCACTCTGACTCACTTATTCACTCACTCACTCACTCACTCACTCACTCACTCTGACTCACTTATTCACTCACTCACTCACTCACTCACTCACTCACTCTGACTCACTCTCACTCACACACTCACACACTCACTTTGACTCAATCACTCACTCACTCTGACTCACTTATTCACTCACTCACTCACTCACTCACTCACTCACTCACTCACTCACTCACTCACTCTGACTCACTTATTCACTCACTCACTCACTCACTCACTCACTCTGACTCACTCACACACTCACACACTCACTTTGACTCAATCACTCACTCACTCTGACTCACTTATTCACTCACTCACTCACTCACTCACTCACTCACTCACTCACTCACTCACTCTGACTCACTTATTCACTCACTCACTCACTCACTCTGACTCACTTATTCACTCACTCACTCACTCACTCACTCTGACTCACTCTCACTCACACACTCACACAATCACTTTGACTCAATCACTCACTCACGCTGACTCACTTATTCACTCACTCACTCACTCACTCACTCTGACTCACTTATTCACTCACTCACTCATTCACTCACTCACTCACTCTGACTCACTTATTCACTCACTCACTCACTCTGACTCACTTATTCACTCACTCACTCACTCTGACTCACTCTCACTCACACACACACTCACTTTGACTCAATCACTCATTCACTCTGACTCACTTATTCACTCACTCACTCTGACTCACTTACTCACTCACTCACTCACTCTGACTCACTTATTCACTCACTCACTCACTCTGACTCACTCACTCACTCTGACTCACTCACTCACTCTGACTCACTCACTCACTCACTCACTCTTACTCACTCATTCACTCTGACTCACTCACTCACTCACTCACTCTGACTCACTCAATCACTCACTCTGACTCACTCACTCACTCACTCACTCACTCACTCACTCTGACTCACTCACTCACTCACTCTGACTCACTCACTCACTCACTCACTCACTCTGACTCACTCACTCACTCACTCTGACTCACTCACTCACTCACTCATTCACTCATTCAATCACTCTGACTCACTCACTCCCTCACTCACACTCACGCTAGTCTAGTACAATCGACTGCTTCTTTGTGATTTATATTTGGCCTTTTATGGCGATAACATTACATTCCCCAGCGCTGTAGCTATACCATTGACACTGATATGATTGGACAAGTTAATATTACTATGATGATGATATTGATGTTTGTTCCCTCTAATTGGCTTTTCTTTTCTCTTTTAGTTGCCGTGGAGACTGCAGCACAGGAGCTGTTCAGGTTAGTCTGGATGCAATGAAAGGTGCATTAAAAACACAGGAACCTTCAAGCCACCAACGTATTGCCAATGAATCGGCCGCTGAATATCCAAAGCGGACCTTGTATTATACAGCCTCAGCAAAAATACAGACAGCTGTGTACTTTTGATACAGTTCGATATGATTCATTTCATATGACAAGTACCATAAGTACAGTTTTATAAATAAACCTTCAATGTTTACAGCCTTTCGTAAGAGCATATGATTCTCCCAGTTAGTATTCTTAAATATCCCTGCACTCTTAATGAAATCAGGCAGAATAACAAGAATGAATGGATTGGTTTTCCTCAAGGGTGGGAAAGAGATTTTATCAGGCTTGCGCTCCCCTCACTTCTGAAGCTATAGTGCCACTTTTGGCACACTTTATAAGCCTTTTGTAATGGCAGCATCTCCATCATTAAGAAGTATTTAACACCCATGGACCTGTAAAAGGAGCTGTAAAAAAGGTTTATTTTTATATTGTCTTGTTACTCTAAGATGTCTTCAATTAAAATGACACCACCAAGGACATCATGGTATATGGTATATGGTGTAAGACACTGAATAGCCGTTGCCTCGTTCTCTTTGTCACATCTCTTTTATTTCTTCGCTATACAAGAGAACAAATAAATAATCCACGCTTTCTCACTAATGCCACCAACATGAGCTGCTGCCTCAGCAGACTGGTCCAGTGTAACACACGGGTCACTGGTCCGGATCCGACACAGATAATAGGCAAGGATGATTTTGGCAATGAGGGATAAAATGCTTGAAGGGTCGCTTTATTACTGATGACCTGCGCCATGCGAATGAATGCATTGCATTCTCGTGAGGCATTTAATTTTTTTCTTATCATATGTAAGACCAAGAACTTGATCTTCAATTGGTGCATTGCCAATCAGAGACAGAGATATATTAGTTTGGCTAAAAATAGAAAGTGGAGCATTTGCTGAAGGCTCTGAAGGTGCTGCATGGTGGTGTGCTCTATGCAGTCTGTGGTGGTAGAATAAGGAGGATTAGGTTAACGGGTCTGACCGCACATTCGAGCAGGTCAAAGAATCCAAATCTGGCAGCATTTCAGTGTTGCTTTTAGTTGGCTGGTGGTCTAAATAGAGCAGCCAGAGAGTGAAGTATGAAATATGAAATATGCAGCCTAGTGAGTCACCAACCGGGAGGTCACTGACAGCTCCGTAAATTTGCAATGAAGGCTGATGTGCCTTGGCTCAAATGCTGAGTGAGTGTGTGCGTGTTTATGTGTGTGTGTGTGAGAGAGAGAGAGAGAGAGAGAGAGAGAGAGAGAGAGAGAGAGAGAGAGAGAGAGAGAGAGAGAGTGCAAGTGTGTGCCAGCATTTAAAATTAATTCCTTCCTCCTCTTGTCTACAGCTGTCCCACACCAGGGTGCGACGGGAGTGGACACGTGAGGGGCAAATACGCCAGGCACAGGAGGTGAGTCACAGCAGCCCAAGAAACACGGTGAAGAAAAGGTTTACAGATTTTTGGTAAAAAAGGCAGAATTTTTTATTCACAGACTTTATGTCTCTTTGTCAACACATCGCAAAATTCATATTTTTCTATTTAAAACAGATTTTCCCCAGACTTTTGACAAACAGCTGACTCAGGAAAACTCACAAAATAGGCTTTTCAGCACGAACCTTTTAGATCTGATTTGCAAATTATAGAGGATGATATTTTACAGTCATATATATATATATATATATATATATATATATATATATATATATATATATATATATATATGAATATACTGTATTCGTTTGCATATTATGCCGGCTCATATTCAGTATTTATGCATTTTCATGACAGGGCAGAGATGTTCCTCAAACATTTTTCCTTAAACACTTTTCTTTAACATTAAAGCTTTTTACATTATTAATTATTCTCCATGTATTTATTTATTTATTTTGTAACTTTTGAATTAATTTAAACTTAGACATCCCTTGTCACAGAAACGTAAATCTACATACAGTAAGTGAATAATCAAGACGATTCGAAAATCCCAAGGGAGTTCACTACATTTAGACATTATATAAATGTTTAAAAAGTGTGATGTGTTGTTTAGTAATTAAAGAAGATGTAATTGCTGGTAAATCATTGTTACATAAGAAGAATAAGACATATTTGGACTGTAATCTCTCTCTCTCTGGATTGTTTTCCTACACCAGCTCAGCCCAGAGCTTGTTATTATTTCCTTATTTATCAGAAGAAATAGACTTCTTCATATTAATACTGAGTGGATATGAAATGCAAAAAAATGCAGACTAGTAAAGAACCTTCTCAGTTTTCTTAAAGTGATCTATTTTATTAATTTGTTACGTTGTTTTAAAAAGTATAGAAGCGACTAGTTTGCTAACTTTGAAAGAGAAGAATAAGAATAAGACTCATTTTACTTTCACGCCACATTTACTCCAACAAATCCTACTCTAATTAAAGTAGTGCTGGACATATCTGAACAACCGCGTTTTTGTTTTTTTTCTATTTAAAGTTTTTTTTTGTTTGGTTTTTATTTTTTGCAAATTTTATAATCAAACTTTTTTGTTTGTTTATGTTCATAGTGAATTTGAACATTTAAAAAAATATTGGTGGCAAAATTCCAATGTAGTTCTAGATAAAATGTATTCTAGATAAAATCCCTGTTGGAATTCGAAAGAATTGCTGTAATTATTTTGAGCCAGTGAAGAAATTAGAGGTGGGACTTCAGCAGTCAGTGCACACCAGCAATAATTTGGCTTATTGACTCAGCTCTTGAGCCAACGGTGTAAAGCCACCATCCAATTAGCCTGTTAGCCTGGCACATTCCTTAAAAATGCACGCTCCGTATGAAGCAACACAGTCTCGCCGCTCTGTGAAAATGGGAGCAGTAGATAAATAAAAGTGATGTTAAAGCATAAAAGCTTGGTATTGTCTGGCTTACCGCTATGCACGGATGCTCTTACGCGCCTCTTATTAGCATGTTTCAGGAACATGTGTGAGTCTGGCACCATTAATATGCTAATCAGCTTGAAGAGGGCTTTTGCAGAAAGTGTGCTGCTTGTTTCTGTATGTTTTTTTCTTTTTGTTACTCGCCTTTGCCAGTAGGCTTAAATAAATAGCGACTCAGACACACCGCTAGACCATGACCCACAGTGACTTTTACGTCAGCTAGGGGAGGACACGTTTAAATGTTTTCTTAGTAGGAAAAGATTTCCAGTCAAATATTGAAAGGAGTTCATTTATTGCCACATCTTGACATACAGTAAGGATGAAGAAGGTCCAACTGCTTGATTATTGCTCTTTTCTAACACCATGTTTAACTTGATGCTGTTTACTCCAGCGAGAAAATAAGGAGGAGAAGAAAGGAGTGTGTGTGTGTGTGGGGGGGGGGGGGGGGTGAGACTGATGGCTATGATTCTGATGTCAACCTAGCAGCAGGACCCTGTGAACTACGAGACGTAATTGCATTTCTGCAACAGACAAATGACAACTCCAGGAGACCTCTCACTCAAGAGGGGAGTGTGTGTGAGTGTGTGTGTTGGTGGGTGGGTGGGTTCATACCTGCATGTCTCTGATGAATTAACAGCAGTAGGAGGGAAGGGATTGATGCACCGGTGTTGTTTCTAGAGGCCAGGCCTATACGTCAGGGGCATCACAGGGATGCCGTGGCACAGCTGTAATGAGGACACTGTATCACCTGTGAAGAGTGCGCTGCATCTGCTTTGCCCTAGCCAGCCATTACAAAACCATGATGACAAAGCAATTGCTTTTTCTGGCCCTTGCTTTTCTGTATATGAGGTTAGATCATGGCAAAGGTTCTTTCCCCTTTGGAGGAAGGCTAATGTATAATGTATTACGAACACATAATCTATAGGGCTGCATTAATCCATCTAATAGCCTTTAGAGCCAGAGGTTTTCCAGCCGTGCCATGCGGTATGTGTATGCGTACACACATACCTGAGGTCTTCTGCATCTCAACTCTGCTAACAATTCCTACTGTAGTTTTGTGTATTTCAGGCAAACAGACAGCTACAGAGAGACTAAATCATCACAGATAGTGACTCATTATACCTGTCTAGTACACGTCGTCTGCCTGTGTTACTGAATATATTGCTGTATTATTGCACTTAGCAATCCAAAGGGGACGGAACAGGGATAAGAGGTGGTGAGGGAAATTGCGAGTTGCTTTATACACTGGTTTGAGCTCGTATTCATTTCCTCCGTAGCCTATGTGGGGAAGGCGGTTCTAAAAATAGCTCAACACAAAATAGTCCAAAATCGCACCTGCCTTCAAAAACGTGATTTTTTTTACATACTTAACTCAACAGTCATTTTGTTTCTAAATAAAAAAAAATGTAATTAAATTAAATTAAAATTAAAATTAAAATTAAAATTAAAATTAAAATTAAAATTAAAATTAAAATTAAAATAAATAAATAAATAAATAAATAAATGCTCACCTCTGGCTTGCTCATTGGGATAAATTAAAATTGAAATTAAGCAAAGTTTTTGAGGACACGCTTGACTAATAGGCTTAATATTTGTTTGATTATAATCTCCTAATCAGCGATAGTAAGTCACTTTGTCTATATTAAAGATATTTTCTCTTAACAAGAGACATATTTTGTAGTGTGAGTACACACTAATCTATCATATGCTACAAACTAATGATTAGACGATATCATTGTGGTAACCAGATTCCACTGTAGCTTCTGAACCTGTGTAATAAATTAACAAGATAGAAATATATAATATTTCAATAAACAAACTCTTTCTACTGTTCAGTAAATAGCTAAGAATATGATCAAATCAGATGTTAAAACCCCATGACTGTCTACCTGTAACAAATACATCAGACTGGTGGGGAATGTGTAATGGTGTGGGGAATGTTTTTACTGAGCCACTTAATATCAAATCGAGCCACAGCCTATTTGAGTATTGTTACTGATCATGTGTATCTCTTTATAGCCACAATTTTCCCATCGTATAATGGATTCTTCCAGCATGATAATGTACTATTACTAACTGTTTCCATGAACTGAGAGCTTAGTGTACTTTAAGGGCCTTCCTAGTCCATACCATGAAGAACTGAGTCTAAAGGAATGAGCATCACTGTATTATTATTATTAGTGTTCCCAATAAAGTGTCCAGCCAGGGTTTATTATTTTACATATTCATGAGTATGTTAAAGACTCATATTCAATTTGTCTTACATGTAGAATGTTTTCTTTGGTCAAACTGTGGTTTTTAAGTATTTTTGCTAGCAATTTGTTAGTCAAGAGAAAAAGGGAGTTGCTGAGTTGCCACTTTTATGCCCTGCTTTCGATTTCTCTTCAAACCCTCAGACTTACTGCAGCTCTTTCTATTTCTCTTAAGCGCTCTTCTCAATTCATTTTAGCTCATTATCTTTGTACATCCTCACTCCTTTGTCCTTCTACAACCCTTTCATTCTACTTCCCCTTGTTTTCTTTCTCTCTCACCCCACCTCTCTCTCTCTCTCTCTCTCTCTCTCTCTCTCTCTCTCTCTCTCTCTCTCTCTCTCTCTCTCTCTCTCTCTCTCTCTCTCTCTCTCTCTCTCTGATGGATGATGACTCACATGGACCGGAGCTGGATAATTCAGAGCCTGACAGGTAGCACTCACTAAAAGGATTGTCAATGAGCCAAAAGCTGGTGGCAAAGTCCGGCGAATGATAGTGTTAGGTTCCTTTCTGTCTCTTCCTTTCTTTTTCTTTTTCTCGCTCTCGCTCTTTCTCTCCTTCCACCTGCATCTCTCTTTGCTCATGTTCTTGACAGACGGAGGTATGTGCTCCACACAAACACTTTCCTCCTATGTGATGACTGCCGGTGACAGGTTTTCAGGCATCATGGATCTTTTTTGTGTGACTTTCTTCATAGCACAGGAATTTCCGGCAGCTGATATAAATCGGTTAAAGCTTTTGAAGCATGTTTTTTTGCAACTATAACTAAAATGAGTACCAGAAACCCAGGAACAGGGTGGACCATAAATAAATTTCTGAATGATAGACATATATAGATATAGATATAGGCATCTAATTTACACCATCAAGCTCTAATTTGCATCTTTGCACGTCGCAGAAGAGGAACATGCTTGTGCGGTAGTTCATTTCTAACCAGCAGCACGCCAGCAGATGGGCTCTGGACTGTGTGGGAGGCATATGCCATCCTTTTCTCCTTTCTCTTGCTCTCTCTCTCTCTCTCTCTCTCTCTCTCTCTCTCTCTCTCTCTCTCTCTCTCTCTCTATCTCTATCTATCTCTCTCTTTCTATCTCTCCCTCTTTCTCTCAGCCTTGAAGATGGAGACTGTGCGGTCTGTTGGCTTTGCCGCTTGTCAAGTCACTCTAAATTGCCAGTGCTATACATGCAGAGGGCTTGTGAGGGCTTGTTTGTTATCTCTGACTGGTATGTAATTTCCTCAAACTGTTTATTCAGCTGAGAGGTTTAGCCAGATGTCACTTTTATTTGGATGATGTTCATATTTAGTTCATACAATACATACGTGCATGCGTGCTTATGATCACTTGCTGTACAATCGCAACAGCCCCCTGTTCACTTGATACCCCCAACGTCCCCATACAGTCACCTTCCGTCTTCCCTTCATCTCTATTTTTATTGTAATCTACCTGAGAAGATAGTGAACAGATGGGCAGAAGTTTCAGGAGACTTCATTGTCGATGAAATGCTTATACACAATGTGACAATCTCCTCCTGCATGTTCCTACTCGGTTGATTGAGGCTGAGAGAAGAAGGCCGAGCCTGCGAGACAGACTGAAATGCTTAGCGCCGGCGCCTCTTTTGTTCTCTTGCTGGAGCGGCTGCAGAGGATGGGAGGGATGCCTGTCAGACTCACGATCACTGCTCTCACTCTCTTTCTCTTTCCCTCTCTCTCTCTGTCTCTCTCTCTCTCTCTCACTCTCTCTATCTCTCCCTCCCTTTCTCTCTCCTATAGCACACTCTCTTTCTCTCACTCTGTCTATGTCTGTCTGCTCGAATGGCAAATCCCACTCCGGAGGGGGCAGATCACCATGGCGACGGTGCCTTGGCACGCATGCCTGTGGATGCTGCAGTGTGAAGACACTGAGACTATGCGCTCCTATAGCAACTCGTGCTGGGAGAGGCAGTGGCAGGCCCCCTGCACCGAACTCCCGGCTGCACGGGAGCCTGATTTGAGGATCTACGCAATGCCATTGAGACAAAAGAGACACCCCGTTTTTGAAAATGCTCGTGGCAGTCAGACCAATTAAAGTTGATGAAAAAGAAGAATTTTTACTTGCCATTGTTCCGCAATGCAATTTTTATTTTTTTGTAGACATTTCACCTCTTTGAATGGAACAAAAGAATTTTCCATGGCCTTGTATGAGCTCCTTCAGATTATTTATTTATACTCATTCTCAATTAAAAAACACTGATTGTTCAAATATCTATTCAGAATTTCTTATAAATGCCTTTCAACAGTCTATAGGTTATGCAGCAATACTGTGTCAGTTGCTGTAGAAATTATGGAAAAGAACAGGCTCCAGCAAATAGTCATTTTTTGACATTAGTAGAGTTCATCGGAGCATTTGTCCGCCAGGAGTTGTCTGGGGCTGAAGTCATTATTTCTCTCAGCAGCACTGAAAGGCTCACAGCATCTCTGTCTCTCTCTCTCTCTGTCTCTCTCTCTCTGTCTCTCTCTCTCTCTCTCTCTCTCTCTCTCTCTCTCTCTCTCTCTCTCTCTCTCTCTCTCTCTGTCTCTCTCTCTCTCTGTGCATAATTACAGCAGCCGCACTCAAACCCTGCCTGCACTGCTTCCTCATTCAAATGTGGTTTAATTACCTGTGGAATTTTAATTGGCGTGGCCTGCCAGTGGGAAACGCGAAGGTGTGCGAGGTCACTCTGTGCGCCTCATAAATGCTCTCCCCCACACACACGCGAGCTGCTGGCTGCCTGCCCGTTAAACCCACCACCACCACCACCACCACAAGTGCTCTATGTTCTACACAAATGTTCAGCAGGCACACAACTGAATAAAGGTGGAAATTTCAGCCGCTTGTTATTATACACTTTTGCCATTTCAATCCATTTATAAGGCATTTAAATGAGAAATGTCAGCGGTGGTTTGCAAGCAATCACAGGCCTCACTTTACTCAAAGGCTGTATATTATTCTTTGCCAAAGGACTCATTGAAATCAAAACTGCCCTTTTTGTGAATGATTCCTCAGCATCTGTAAGTATTTAAAAAATCAAGACCCACTAGCAGCATGGTGGCTTAGTGGTTAGCACGTTCGCCTCACACCTCCAGGGTTGGGGGTTCGATTCCCGCCTCCGCCTTGTGTGTGTGGAGTTTGCATGTTCTCCCCGTGCCTTGGGGGTTTCCTCCGGCTACTCTGGTTTCCTCCCCCATTCCAAACACATGCATGGTAGGTTGATTGGCATCTCTGGAAAATTGTCTGTAGTGTGTGATTGCATGAGTGAATGAGTGTGTGTGTGCCCTGTGATGGGTTGGCACTCCGTCCAGGGTGTATCCTGCCTTGATGCCCGATGACACCTGAGATAGGCACAGGCTCCCCGTGACCTGAGAAGTTCGGACAAGCGGTAGAAAATGAATGAATGAATGAAGACCCACTAGCCAGTACAAATAATGCATATTTAACCTGAATCTCTGGATGTGCAGCATATTTCCTTCAACAACACATTTAAGAGGAAGAGGAAGATTTAACACATGACAAAAAACATCATAAAAATATCATATGTTCCAATACAAATGTGTTATTATAGTAAGAGTATTTGGGTAGCTAAAATAAAATGACATCTTACTAGATTAGACTGTTTTGGGTTAGGGTTAACTCTGAACACTGGAAAAAATGATAAGTTGTTGTATTTTATGGCCATGTGAAGAATATATATTTTTATTATAAGATTTTAAGATAAACTCCTTAAACCCCTTAAACAAATGGCTTATTTATCTTAAACATCTTTATCTGTATCTACTGTAATTTTTATTTTTTGGTAGCTGCAGTGAAAGTAATTAGGTCCTGTGAGTTTATGGGAGTGAAGCTATATTTTCTGAGCAGAAAAATGTTAACAAGAACAAACCCTTTTTTTTGACTCCACTCTTACGTACAGCATTCACAGATTAGTTTATAAACGCAGACAGACGTGAGAGTAATTATTATGAACCAAGGTTTTTCAAACTTTTCCTAACTCCATTAACTAAATTCCATGACACAACCTGAGTGAATACTCGACCCGTCAGATTATTAGTGTGGAGCCTGTTATTACCACTGCTGTGTGGGGAGTTTTTGGGAGCGTCTCAGGAGCTCGCAGCAGTGATTCACTCCAATCCTCACAGATCTCGGTTTTTTGGTGCGGCACAGGTCAGAGTGAGCAGCATCAGGAATGCTGCGCTGCAGTCAACTCATTCCCACAAGACCTGAAGTCCCTGGATCACAGCTAAGGTGCTGGTGTGGGACAGGGGCCCTGAGGTGGTGATGCAAATGTGTCACAGGCAGGAAAATAATGATTACACTAAAAATGTATACAAGGGTGATGTTTTAAGACATACACACTTAAGCCAGTGTTACATCCTACGATTGTTTGCTTTAAATCAGTTGCTTTTGGTCGTTGGTGTTCAGTGTAATATATCACAGTTCAGTATTGCTTTAATTCAGGACCTGTGAGGAAAATGTTTATTTGCCGTGAAACCATTGAAGAAAACTTGGAAAACGCTCTGTTGTATGTTAGATCCCTTAAAACATTCCCAATAAAAGACAATTATTATTATTATTATTATTACTATTATTATTATTATTATTATTATTATTATTATTATTATTATTATTATTATTATTATTATTATTATTATTATTATTATTATTAACATCTGGCCTGAATGTGTTCTGTAATGTTTTACTTAAATATACAAAACAATTTTAAAGCTAGTTTTCCGAAATTTATTGAAAATATTAACCTAATATATAGGAAGGAAATGATTTTTTTATTTATATCGGTTAATAACCAAATTATTTAGATTATTAACTGATACATATAATCCTAATCCAATTATTTCCGTAAGCATCTGACAATTTATAATCGCCATAGCAACACCCAACCACACAAGTACTGTACACTCTCTGATGCACTCTTATGTACAGTGTATATAATGTAGTGCATGAATGTAGAGAGACATATAAGAGTAATTACTGTATAGTGTCTTCAGGGCTTTAGTGGGATGAGTTTTAGACCCAGCAGAAAAATTAGCCTCATTATTTAAATGTGTTCAATTATATACCTTTTTATTCCTGACCATTCCACCTACAGGGACATTACTGATAAAGGTTGTTTTTTTTACAGTTGTTGAATTATTAGATTGAACGTATTTTAATTAAATATTTAAATTAGCTAATAACGATAAGATCTGAATGATAAACATAATCATTTTGATAATGTTGGGTTGTGATTACCATTGCATAAAAAAACCCCAGAACCATCCCCTGGTTGTGTGATGTGCTCCATGTTTATGAATCACTTTGAGCTATGGATCTAAATTGAAAAAGATGAACCTAAATCCTGCCGATCCAGAGTCGTAGTCGAATGCTGATTCACCACCGAGAGAGCAGAACCTTCAACCCTCTTGGCAAGCCACAAACAAGTCCTCTCAGACAGAAATGGGATAATTAATTTTATGAATTCCACATTTAAGCCACATAATTGTGCATGCTGTTTTGGGCCAATTAAAGTGGAATTTCTCAACAGCTAACGATAATTATGGGATTTGTGTAATTGAGGGCTGTTTGGATGACTTTAGCTTACTCCATTTTGGTTTTGCAAATGCGGATGGACAGATTCAGGAATCTTGAGGCAAGTGAGTTTGTACTGTTGTTATGAAAAAACGCTTGCTTTTTGGCCAGACGGTGTAAAACATCTTGCGTTAAAATGAGTTCTGTTTTGTTTTATGATGACTCAATAGAAAAAACCCTTATCCTTCCTGGTGTTTGCATGCCTGCTGCAGTGTTTATGGATGCCCTTTGGCTAAGAAGAGGAAAGGCCAGGAGAAACCGCCACAGGAGCCGGCTACCAAACGGCAACCATTTCTAAGCATGGCAGATGGAGAACCGGTGATATATGACAACTACGAAGCTATGGAAGAGAGCGAGGAGCGAGAACAGGAAGAGTTAGATGAAGACGTGGAGGAAGAGGAGGAGGATGGAGAAGATGGAGACGACGAAGAAGAGGAGTGCTCTGAGGACAATGACGAGGCCGGCGAGGAGGAAGATGAGGAAGACGAAGAAGAGGAAGATGAAGGAGAGGTGGAGAGGGAGGAGGTAGAGCAGATGGAGGAAGAGGTGGAGGAAGATGAGGAGGTGGTGGACCAGGACGGAGATGACGAACAAGAGGAGGAGGGAGAACAGGAAGAGGAAGATGAAGATGAGCATGATGAAGAGGATGAATATGAAGAGCATTCTCATCATCAAGGTTAGTCATTTCTGCTAGTGTATAAAAAAAAATCTGACGTATATATAATTTATTTCATTTATTTATTTCTTTACTTAGCACTGAGATTTTTACTTAATGCTAAAAAAAGAGATTTTCACTCTGCTTTCCAGTGTGATTGATTTTAAATTAAACAATGTCTATGAGGTTAAACTCAGATTTAATTTGAGCGTGTTTACATCTTGGAATAACATATGCAGAGTCAGGAACTTGGCTGCTTGTTTGGTTCTTGGCTGTCTGTGCTGCTTTGCATAATTAATTCATGCAGAATCAAGAAATTCAAAGGCCCAGAGTTGATTTCAGATATTTACATCTGGAATGTGTTGCTACTGTCTCTAGACATGTCGCTCAAAGACGTGTCGATGTCAGTACTATAGAAACGCTCAGTCACACTGTCACCCTGCTAGACTCAACATGCTATTAATTGACTTCTTATTCAAGAAATCCGAATGTAGCAGCTAAATTCATTCAATAATAATTCTTTTATTCATTAATTTTCCTGAATGTGAAAGTTTTTGTTTCAGGACACATAATTGACTGAAGTACAATTGAATCGTTCCACAGTCTGTGCTGGCTGAGCAGCACTTAGCATTCTGACTACAGTGCGGCTGAGAACAGGGAACATCCCTTTTACTCCCCTCTTGAACTCGTGAAGCCACTGATTGCTTAGTATGCATCTCGGCCTCATACTCAGACTTCCTCCATTGTTTTTGACAGTCTGTTCGAAAACAGTGGCGAGAGGGGAACTCTCCACGTTATTAACTTTGTCTCCTTTCACATGCACACTGCCATTTTACAGGTGTCAGATACATTCAGCTCCCCCTTGCCGTGGTAACCGGCTCCTCCTGAGGTTATTTCTGGCTCTAGAAGCAGAGCATCGCATCCTCCACTTATCCCTGCAGTCTCATCCTCCTGTGTCCCAAATACGTGCAATATTAAAATCCCTAAAGGAGAAATGAGAGATTTTCAGCATTACTTTCCTCACAGTTTCTTTAGCAATAATTGATGTGTTTGGGGCTTTTTCTTTTTTTGTATTTTTTTTCAATTTACATCGAAGATAAAAAAAAACAAAAAAAAAAACATATTTACCATTTAAACAAATTCACCATTGATTTCATGTAAAATTTGTGTTTCTCTTGGTAGTAAATGCCACACAATGCTAATAGTAATAGCCGTTCAGACATATTTGATTTTACAGATTTTCAGGATCAGACACCTACGATGTATATGCAAAACACTCAGCCACTGCAATAGAAAGATTCTTGACATTTCCATTTTTAGAAGGATGCCCTTCCGAGTTTATGTGCAACATGTAAAAAACATGTCCTGATATGCTGGTAAAATGTTTATCCTCTTACTTTAGAGAACACTTACTCCAGTTGTGGACAATCAAAGCCCAGCCAGATGTTTGAAAAAGACAACAACAACAATAACAACACAAACAGTGAAGAATATGAGAACTACGATGAGCTTGTAGCTAAGTCCCTGCTCAACCTGGGCAAAATAGCAGAGGACGCCGCATACCAGGCCATGACAGAGTCTGAGATGAACAGCAGCTCGTCCAACAGTGCCGGTGAGGACGAAGATGAGGATGATGACGATGGTCCTGAGCGGAAGGTCGAGTTAAGTGTGGACCTGGACAGTGACGTGGTGCGGGAGACAGTGGACTCGCTGAAGCTGCTGGCACAGGGTCACGGAGCTGTGTTGCCAGACGATGGCTACCCGGAGACTGGTCCTGGCCAGGAACACCACAACGGCCAGCCTGAAGAGAACGAGGAGGGTGTGTGCCTTAGTAGTCTGGAATGTCTGAGGAACCAGTGCTTCGATCTGGCACGCAAGTTAAGTGAAACACAGCCACCTGAGCAGACAATGCTGCACCTCCAGGCTGAGCAGCAACACCTACAGAATCAGATGCACCTCCACCTGCCTCGCTACGAGAGTTGCCAGCAGGCCCCGATGGAGCCTCATAGACCAATGGAGAGGACCTACTCAGACATGGTGAACCTGATGAAGCTTGAAGAGCAGCTAAGCCCAGCATCCAGGGGTTACCCGTCCAGCTGTGCCCATGAAGGGGATGAAGACACAACGTCTGTGGCATCAGAGCATTCAGACGAGGCCTTCGACATCACCAAGGGCAACCTGTCACTGCTGGAGAAGGCCATCGCTTTGGAGTCAGAGCGTGCCAAGGTCATGCGTGATAGGATGGCGTCAGAGCAGGCAGTGGCTCGGAGGGACCATCACCGGCTCCATGGGGAGCACAGCCCCAGGCAGAGTAGTGGAGCGGAGGAGCGTAAAGCCCGACTACATCATGATGGGGCAAGAAGAGCCTATTACCCTAAAGGTAATAATAATAATGTACAAAACACAATGAAAAGTATCTGGTGTAAAATGTATTAGTTGAAAAGCAATGATTGACTAGAACATTCAACACCACAAAAAAATGAAATAAAATAATAGCAGAAAGTAATTTAAACACCAATAATATTAGCATTAATTTAGAAATTACAATGTATGCATACATTAAAGCAACACAAAAACCATTTTAAGGCTCAGTCTTCATTCAAACTTGGCTCACAGCTAACAAAAACAGGTCTTAGAATGTATGGAAATGTTTATAAAAAACCTTCCAGATTTGTGGTGAATTTCTACTGAAAAACACAACCGTCTACGGAAATGTGAGGCCATACTGAATATTAGAGTACACTTTACCATGGACACATTTAAAGTTTCACTCATATACTCTGAGCAGCTATTTCCACTTTTAAGGCTAAGAGTGAAATGTTGACACTGTAGCCACAACGGCACACTTTGTGACATGAGAACAATGCTTGCTTAGTCTCTAAAAAACAATTACAAGCAATCAGTGGACTTTAAGTTTAGCCATTTTAGTGAATAAAAATCCCTCAGTCAGGGTCTAAAGGGGTTACGGAGCAGCATATTTTTATATCTCCGAGGTGTTTTAGTAAGCGTCTTTGCATTAAGTCTTAGCTACATTACCCCAGTGGCATATGTACTAGCTGCAGGACTCCTTTAATGAGACAGACACATTATTCTGGTCGATCTCAGACGCTCAGATTGCAGTGGCAGTGACAGCAGAAGCAGCAGCAGCTTACGTTGTTAAAATAGGCCTGCACAGTAACATCAGAGGCTTGCCTTGTCAGGCATGAGTAATGGCAATCTGCACGGCCCGTTAGGACAGCAATTCTGTCCATGGCCTATTTCTCCAAAACTACTTTGATTCACACCCTCCTCCTCTGGGAGAGACACAGCTATGCTACGTGCTCTCATTATTATCTGTAAGAATCTGCCAGACTGTATCAGCATAACGTTTTGCAAAGGGTCGTTACGGTGTTCTCATCCTCTGCTCACCTCTAGATACTGGCCATTGTAATAAAAGTCATGACTTTAACTTCATTGCTCAGGCTATGAAGCTTGCAGCCATATCTAAACACTATACATTTCAGTCAGATTGCAGCTCTGCATATGGAATATTCAACTCAACTTAAAGCATGACATGAGCAACTAATGAAGCATTATGAAGCTGAAATTAAATAATATTAAAGAGAAAGTCTTGACTTTCTCGTGTTTGGACTTCTCGGACCTGCGGCTAGACGTTTTTAGATGAAGCACGAAATTAGAGTCATTTTAGTATTATTTTCACTACGATTAGATTTTTTTGGTAACTGTTTAATTAAAGGTTTGGTAATAAACTATTTATAAGCAAGTGATAGGAAGTTTATTGATCGAAGATTGATTGACTAAGTGTTAGTTCATATAATAATAAAACAGATTTTAGGATTTTATCATTTTTTTCTCTCCACCCAATTTTCTTTATAAACAAATCATTTACTTTATTTACAATGTTTTTATTGCTAATTGCTAGTTTTTTTCTAACGATTATATAATGCTATGAATTAAATAACTTTAATTCAGCTTATTTATTATAAGATTTTTATCCAGATCTTTAACTGTATATAAGTTATTTAAAATATATTTTAACTTCATGCAATGCTGACATCAAACTAATCGTTATTAAACTTTATTATCAAATTGTGGAGGAAAGTGTTACTAGTTTCATTTAATATTTGTGGCTAATTATAAATGTATTGCTCCATGTACAAGACCAAATTTCTTATTATATTTCATTATTTTTGGGAAGAAAAAACAATATAAATATGTTTTTTCAACACATACGAAAAGACTGTCAGTACCTTGATTAGGGAACTTCATTAGGGTTGCCTGTTCTGTACATTTTAAATATACAGGCCCAGGTATAGAGGCCAAGTCCCAGTGCAGGATGCTGACGGTGTTGGTGAAGGTGTAAATAAAGTCGTTATTAAGCAGTGACAGTCTGGATGGTCAGGACCAATTTCCATGTTCAACTGTAACAAAAAAGAAAACAAAGCAAACTCTATTAACATCCAGTGGAAGAAAGTTCCAAACTCATTAACCTTATATTAGCTTCATTATTTTGCATTGTTTTCCATAGTTGTTGGATAATAAGCGCATAATAAGCACACAGTCCTGAGTGCTGCAAAGTAAAAGCTTGGGCTGAGAAACCAGACTAGCTAACTAGAGCTTTGCACAATATATTATTTTTATGAAGAAGTAGAGGAAAATAATTTTGAATGTAATCTTGATGAAGTAAAAAAATTCTTTAGATGATTAATTGAAACAGCGATCAGCAGATTAGTTGATCATCAAAACAGTTGTTAGTATCAAAGTGTGAGAGCACTCATGAGAGCAATCATAATTAATCATGAAAAAGCAATTAACAAAACTTTTTTAACCAAAAAGGATCAGAGTGCCTATGATGCTAAGCACAAAATTTCTTCTAAATTTCAAAGTCACCTTAAAACTTATTTTTTTCACCAGATAGTCATTACAATCAGGACATATATTTTATGGACATCAGTGATTGATAAAAAAAAAAAATGATCTAATTAAATAATAAAAATAATAAATAAATAAAATTTTTATCGTGCAAATATTTGTTTGCAAATATATATTTATTGATATTTTTCGCTGATATCAGTGAAGAAGTATTAATCCAAGTTAATACTAATATTAAATAATACTGGCCAAACTTTTTTGTAGTCAAAACCATTCATTTCTGGTTGAATTCAGACTTTCCAAGTGTTTTTCTCAAACCGTCATGCATAAGTACTAGCCATTTTGGTTCATATTACAGATATGATATGGTTAGTGGCTTTGTGGAAACACTTTCACTGTCCAAATCATGTGCTCAGTTATTAGAGAATCTTTAAAGCCTTATTTAGAACTTAGACAAAAATGCCTTCAAAGGGAAAAGCCTTATTAGCTGCTTTGACTCAGGTTTAGTCATTATACATTATGACATTTGGACATTATACATTATACATTTTTAACGAAATATGAAATTCCCTTAGCTGTAAAAGCTAACAAACATGAAGATTATATTCCTTAGAGTGCAAAAAAAAAGTGTATGGTATATTCACTAAGTTTGGCAACAATATAGCCAGTTTTCATTATGTCCTCCTGATTGGAGGGTTAATAACGTGACATAAAAATCCAACTCTGAATTAGGAATTGTAACAGTATGTGGAAATGCTCTCTTTATTCTGCAGATCCTTCAAGAGGTGAGAAAAAAGAGAGCAAGTGCCCCACCCCAGGGTGTGACGGCACGGGCCACGTCACGGGCCTGTACCCGCACCACAGAAGCCTGTCTGGCTGCCCTCACAAAGACCGCGTCCCACCAGAAAGTAAGAGCATCCAGGACACGCTGGGGTTATTTACTGACCTTTTTCACACATTTGTGTTTGCAAAAATGCAGAATCGTAAGTAGTAACGGTTTAAAACCTCCACTGAGATTGTTGAACAACGGCGACAAAAAGTGCTGCGATCGCTGCAGTGTCTTTCAACACACAAACAAGTCAAGAAAACATCTGTATTTTAGCTTTCACTCATTTCCCACTGATGAAAAAATAATGGCTTGGATGAGAATGAGCATTTTAAGAGGCGGCACATGTAGCTAGCATTTATCTGTAAAAGTTATTCCTGCTCGTTTGAATAAAGCGATCAAACTGTTGTCTGGCAGAATATTTCTGACAAAGTCACTATATCACATCTTCCTCCCCAGCACACGCCCTGATTGTTGCTAATGCTATAGTTTATAGTTTCCATGCTTAGCTAGCTAGGAGTAAAAAATATAGCTAGCTACTTCCAGCTTAATTTGGAAGATCCTGTTCACTGTTGTTCATACATTTAAAAGTTTACCTAAGTAATGTTTAAAGCAGGAACCGTAACTCTATTATTCATTAACAGATATAATGACACATTTGTTGTGAAAAAGGTCCATTGCTGTAAAAGTCCTGAGTGTAGTTACACCTCCGACTGGTATGGGGGTGCTGTTTTATTTGATGTGCTTGTTGCCTGAAATGGTTATTGTATGTGCTGTTGTTCTATGCCTCTTCCCAAATGTGTGTTTGATGGCTAAGAAAAGCAGCTTGTTTGTGTGTGTGTTGTGCTTTGAGTTGGATTACATTGCATGTCTTGGTGTTGCTGATGAATTGATTGAGTAGGGAACTGAGGGAAGTACAGGACATATAACAAGCCAGCTAAAGACTAAGTTTAGATTCTACACCGTAAAAGAAAAGGTTATTAAGAGTGCATGATGACCATTTCGTGAATTTTATTTTCACAAAATCAAATGTTTCATTGTGTGAATTAGCATTAAAGTTCAACCAATTCTTCAAAACTGCACATGAAGCTAGTCTCATGAGGAATGGTTTAGTGGAATTTGGGGATTTTGGTTTATTGGATTTATGGGATTTTATTTTTGTTTATAGAAAATGTTCCAAAACTACAATTGTCTCAAGAGCTTAGCATGTCTTGGATTCACATCATATGGAAATGGTAACAAGTCTGCTCTGTTTGGGGGGGAAACGGTTCACATCTGACCTCTAAGTGTTCCTTCATTCCAGGTGTGATTTTTTTTGGGAGGTTTAATTTCTCCAAAGAACCTGGAAGTGAAACCAACGGTACCATTTTTGAAGCAAATTACACCTTAAACTTGGTATGTTAGTGTACATTTATTTTAAAAAATGGACTACAACTGATCAAATATGTGTTATACTATAGGTTACATGAAAGCTACTTAGTAAGTAACAAAATGTGTTGCACTGGTGCTTAATAGAATAGCTAGTATTATATATTAGTAGTGATACAGTATTGCTTCAAAATCAGAATAATTTAGTTTTCCTATGTTGCCAATTCTTTGTGTAAACTGACTTGACCAAATTTGCAAGAGAATAAACCTGGTAGTATATTACCTATAAAAATACCAAACACTCATCCATAAACAGATAACTGCTACTGTAAATCCTTAGAGCAAAAAACATTTAGGGATTTGGTCATTAACTTGGTCACAAACATTTACCATATTGGGTGAGTTTTTCTTTTGAAAAACTGGTGATCTTCCACTCTGCAAGGTGAAATCCATATCCAACTTGTACTTTGAAAATTCTCTGTTAGCATAACGCTGCACGCTACTAACACATCTCTGCATTTAGCTGCATGTGCTCCTTTCTGCACGGCTCAAATTATTTATCTTTCACTGTTTTTTTTTTCATGATCGTTATGCCAACTGTCTTTAAACAACTAACTCAAACTCATTCAGTCTAATTAAAGGCAAAGCTCTTCTTTCCACCTTGAGTGTTCCTAACCTTCACTGTTTCTGGCCTTCTCCTGTCTTCTCCTGTCTTTCCAAAGTTCTTGCAATGCATGAGAATGTTCTAAAGTGCCCGACGCCTGGCTGCTCGGGACGCGGCCACGTTAATAGCAACAGGAACTCGCACCGCAGGTGAGTCATTGCCCTGAGGAGCTGAAGAGGCTGGAAGCGCTTGTTGGTTAAGTGCTAGTGCAGGCTCAGGCTGTTTGTCTCAAGCGGTTTGTCTGGACAGTAGTAAAGACTGCACAGATGTGAAGAAGTATCTCTGTGTCATGGCGTCTTTGACTTGCTGAGAGAAGTGACATGGCATGCCTGAAATTAAATCCTTTAATGTAAAGTCATTGCCAATTCAGTTGTCATGCTTCAAACAAAATAATCTTAAATTGACTATGAATGATTTAATCACAGCTGTAGAGACAGAATTGTACAAACTCTTGAATAATTGGTAACTATTTATTTTTTAAAATTCATTTAAAATGATAACTCTAGTTATATTTCATCACTAATTCTACCATACACACTACCACCATTATACTTTTACATATTAACATTTAATGCATTTGACACAATTTCCAGACAATGCAAATGATTAAAGTGTATTAATAGACACAAAGCAGAATAAGACACAATTGTACCATCTCCTGTGTGCACTGGCCCACACACCCACACACTCAGCTCAGGTGCAGGTCTCCTCATCATGTGTACAGCTGTGAACTCCTGATCTCTCAGACACAGCCTCACACTCACAGCCGCTGCAGGCCATGTTATATGGAACGGGTCCTGTGGGACAGACTCACACCCACAGCGCCGGCGTTAAACCGGTTGAAATAAGGGGAAAAGAAAAAAAATTAAATAACATAAACGTATATATATATATATATATATATATATATATACGTGGTAGAGTATATGTGCATATCTGTATGTGTGGCTGCCGTGCTTCGTCTTTTGGTCGTCATGGCAACTCGGCATATTGATGGCGGTCCTGCAATCTGCCACTCAAGATATTTTCTTTCGTTTTTTCTTTTACTAATTCAGAAAGTGTGCAGAACTATATAGATTATACAGACGGTCCGTCTTTTTCTGTTCCACAGACGCTTATTTTTAAGAATGCTTGAGTGTGTGTGTGTGTATATGTGTGTGTGTGTGTGTCAGTGTCTGCTGTGCAAACAATGTGTTATGATTAAAAATATGCAAGAACACAGTAAAATAGACAAAGAAATGAAGAAGACATGAGGTGGGGAGGCAGAGTGAGAGAAGCCTTATTGGCCATGTTGTAGTTCTATGTTGCAGTGCTACAACCAAAAAGACCAAGATAACTGTAATGCTGAGGCTTCATGCTATAGATAGAATAGAACATACATAATTCTTACATGTGTTGTTTTTTATTACTATTATTCACCCACACATTCAGTGTTTGTGCATACAGTGGAAGCGACTGAATATACTGACTGGAACAAGCCTTATTGTGTGTGTGTGTGTGTGTGTGTGTGTGTGTGTGTGTGTGTGTGTGTGTGTGTGTGTGTGTGTGTGTGTGTGTGTATGTGTATGTATGTGTGTGTGTGTGTGTGTGTGTGTGTGTGTGTGTGTGTGTGTGTGTGTGTGTGTGTGTGTGTGTGTGTAGATATGTGTTCAGTGTGTGTGTGTGTGTGTGTGTGTGTGTGTGTGTGTGTGTGTGAGTGATTGAGTGAGTGAATGAGTGAGTGAATGTAGATATGTGTTCAGTGTGTGTGTGTGTGTGTGTGTGTGTGTGTGTGTGTGCGTGCGTGCGTGCGTGCGTGCGTGCGTGCGTGCGTGAGTAAGTGTGTTTGTGTGTTTGTGTGTGAGTGAGTGAACGAGTGTAGATATTGTTCTCTGTGTGTGTGCAAGGTGTGTGTGTGTGTGTGTGTGTGTGTGTGTGTGTGTGTGTGTGTGTGTGTGTGTGTGTGTGTGTGTGTGTGTGTGTGTGTGTGTGCAAGGTGTGCTACCACTGAAACTACTGTCTTCCTGGTGTTGCAGTCTCTCAGGATGTCCTATAGCAGCTGCTGAAAAGATTGCTAAGGTTCAGGAGAAGCACCAATCCAGTGACGGAACCAAATCCAATCAGGCATCCGACCGTGTGCTGAGGTACGGCTTACACACTCGCCTGGGACTACAATCAATCCCACACCCTACACACACTTATATGCCCCGTTAATGGCACCTTTCAAGAGCACAGGCGATTTTTTTTTTCTCAAATAAAAATCAGTCTTGTACAAATCATTGTTTAATAATTGCACTTCCTGTCAAACTGATGGAAGAATATTTGCAAAATAAATGCAAACAAATCGAATGTAAATATATTTATTCAAATTCAGTTTCCAGAATCTTTATTTCATGTTTCTCTCTGGTTTAAATACAAGGTTGCACACATGTAAAATCCTTTCGTTTTCCATGGTCACGTGGAAAGAACTTCCAATACAACAAAGACTCAAAGTTATTGAGCTGTACATATCAGATACTGTAGTAGATGTATAAGAAAAGCATCTAAAGTACTTTAGACAAAACAACTAAATTGCCAGGAAGAGGAAAGCATAAAAATACTTTTCATATGCTGAGTGAAAAGAATGTTAAGGAATACAAGGAAGTTCAGGGGCCAATACATATGAAAACAAAGAAGTGCCTTGCAACAAACGGGAAAGCATTTTATTTTTCATTTGTAAGCTTGGGGTAATATGTTATATAGGGATTTATAATCTCAAATTAGCTCATAATTTGGAATTTGAAACATAGTTTTTTTTTACAAGCGGGGCAAATAAACATGGAAGTGCCAGTATATCTATACATATACAAATTAAAATACATAAATGTTGATGCTACAGTAGTATGTATTGGCATCAGTGTGATCTGAAGTGAGTTTCTATATAATTTTGGAGTACTTGCTAAAATGTGATGATATATAATAGAAATCATTGATCACAGTATTAAGCTTTAATATACTGTTAACATACAAACATACAGGTTAACATCCACCCAATTCAGCGTAGGTCTACAAGGCTGAAGCTATAAAATCATAGCAGCGTCTCTGAGCTAATTAGCCTTTCTGCTAGCTCTGCTGATGCCCAGGCCGGGTTTTCCTCTCCCGCCTGTGTCGATGATTATCTTCCAGGCCTATGTGCTTTGTGAAACAGTTGGAGATCCCACAGTACGGTTACAAAAATAACGTCTCCACCAGCACGCCCCGCTCCAATCTAGCCAAGGAGCTGGAGAAGTACTCCAAGACCAGCTTCGACTACGGAGGCGGCTATGACGGCCAGCCTCACGCCTACAGCAAGCGCTCGCTCACACAGAAGAACCACGGACGAGACACTTCACCAAGAGGATACGAGGGTGAGCGCAACCTGATTACACTTTGACGTTTCTGGGAGTTCGTTTCTGAGGTACTGGGGTAACAGCTGGGAGCTGAATTTATCCTGAAAAAAAAAGCTTTTTATCAAAAAAAGACAAATTTCTCCCATCAGCACTGAACACTACCAACTTACTGGATGTAGATCTTTTTTTCTTGCTGTAGTGCTGCTTTGCCTCAAGGTTGAAAATATCCAAATATTTGGCAAGCAGCAGTGAAGGCATTATTCTAAAATAATCAGTGTAGGTCAGTCTTTTTTTACACCAGTGTGAGTTCTTATTGAATGAAAAGACAATGGAGGAGTTGGAGTTCATAAAATGTTTTCTAGCCTTCAGAAACAACCACAAAAAAAATAAATAGCTTGCTTCTTCAGCCTCAATCAAGTCATACAGACTGCAAGTACAAATAAAGACTTAAACCTTATCTGTATGTAACTAAATATAACCTGCGCTATAACCCCGGGTCATCGGTTCCACCATCAGTGGAAATAATTAAAGTAACTTTTCTTGTATTTACAGTACCGCAGACTGCTCCATGATCAGATATACAGAGAAACAAAACAATAGAGATACTAGATATTTTTTCATAGTTGGACAGATCCCTGTTGTTGAGCATTTTTTCTCTATCTGTCCAGTCAACCGACTGCTTATAAGAGCTTCTGGACTTTTCAATTGCAGAAGGTGGGATTCATCTAAATACGCTTAGAAAAGAATTGCAGAAAATAGAGTTTATTGAAGGTCCCTGAATCCATCAAATACATGATTCAAACATTCTGCCCAAATGACTAAAATGACTAGACTATTTTTAAACAGTGTTGAAGTTCATTCAGTCTAATTTACATCACGTTTTTTAGTCTAATATTTCGGTCTTACATCAAAGGTTATTTTAGGGTTTGTTTGTTTGGGGTTTATTTTTTTTTTCATTAAATGGCGTTCTTGAACTTTTTTAGCTTTTCATGAAAAAAATGAAGTAAGAGAATTATTAAATAAGATTTCAGGCTTGTTTTGCACAAAGGCCAAAAATAACTCCTAAAAATCCACCAAAATTTACACTTTACAATAACAGTATGTGAATACTCCAACAATAATTCAGAAATGAATACTTACTTAAATATGAACTAATGTTGATTTAAGGCATGGACTACTCACGAACTAATAAAGAGCTAAATTTAACTCTGACATCATTCTTATGAATTCATGCATGAATAACCACCACGTTAACTACATGTTACTACATGTTTATTAGTTAATGTATAATAATGTATTAATTAACACATAGGTGGAAACTACATACATAAAATCTCTTTGGTGTGAGAGTAAAACACAGGAACATACTCATATACAACACAGGATTTAAATGTTGATAGATAATATGGTCTGCTAATGAATGAATGTCAGTGTATTAATTTCACTCTTCTGGGTAAAGGAGCAGAGCCCTGGGGCCCGAGCCATCCAGAGCATGCACTAGACCTACAGAGAGATTGGAACAGAAATGGAAGGATGACGCAAAACTGGTTCAGATGCAATTATTGGTGTTTATTATTAGTATGTCTTCCTACGCTCGATAAGGAGGATCAGTGTAAATTATGAATGTAATCCAGAGACATCCAGTGATGTTTGTGTACGTAGTTGCATATGGCAGATGATATAAACAATATGAAATGATGCAAAGTTTTTCATTTACTGTATATTCGTTCTTATAGAACATGTTTGAGATTACCCTGATGTGTTAATTAATATGTTAACTAACAAATGTTTTAACGTGCTTAAGGTGGTCGGTATTCAAGTATGTCATGGTTATGCTCATAGCTCTTCATTAGTTCATGATTAGTACATGCCTTAACCTAGCCCATAATTGTGAAAGTATTCATTCCTGGTGTTAGAGCAGATTATGTAGATATGTTAGATCTTGAATAATGTATGTTTTTGCCTGCAAAATGTCTGTAAATGTGAACTATCTCTCTCTATTTCTCTTACTCTCTGCTTAATCTCTCTCTCTCTCTCTCTCTCTCTCTCTCTCTCTCTCTCACTCTCTCTCTCTCTCGATCTCTATCTCTCTCTTAGACTCATTTGCTCTCAGCATTCATCATGGAACATCAGACCATCCAATAAGCGAGTCTTGTAGGTGTCTACCTATCTACCCATCTATTCATCTGTTGTTCTCTCATTTTCTGACTTTGCTTGAACTCTATATCATCTATCATATCTCCTATGTCACTGTGCTTACTGTACATGTGACAGTAAATTTGCTCGTGTGTTTGTATGTGTGTGTGTGTGTGTGTGTGTGTGTGTGTGTGTGTGTGTGTGTGTGTGTGTGTGTGTGTGTTTACAGCCAAGCGGTACTGTAAGACCTCGAGTCCTGCCAGCAGTACAACGAGCAGCTACGCTCCCAGCAGCAGCGGCAGTAGCCTGAGTTGTGGGGGAGGAAGAGGAGGGAGAGGAGGAGGAGGAGGAGGAAGCAGCGCCAGCAGCACCTGCAGCAAGAGCAGCTTTGACTATACGCACGACATGGAGGCCGCTCACATGGCCGCAACGGCCATCCTCAACCTGTCCACGCGCTGCCGAGAGATGCCCCAGAGCCTGACCGCCAAAGGCCCTGAGCTCCTCGCACAGGTGAGCCCCAAACACCTGTTCTCACACGCACAGGCTGCTATACCTGTGCCATGATTTTCTACTTCTGTGTCTCTGTAATTCTCAGTACTTCTCAATGACACAATTTCTTGCTTTTTATTCTATCTTTCTATCAATTCTATCTTTTACTTCAGCATCTCTGACCCTGGTCTTCTCTTTATTTCACACACAAGGACTTTTCTGTGTTTCTGTGCCTGCATGAGCAATTGATTTCCATGCCTTGAAGTTATTCTGAGTTAGTCTCCTCGATGCAGTGTTAGTGTATAGCTCGAGTGGGTGTAAAAGGTGTGGTGTTTTTCATGCCACATTGAGCTCCACTGTGTGATGAACAGCTCCTGATTTCTATAGTGACACGCTGAATGCAGAGATAATACAAACGGTGAGAAGCAGCATCCGACAGCTGATACAGAATTGGTGCAGTATCAGCCTTCTGCCCTCTCTATCATTCGCTTTTATTCCTCTGTCTCTTCTTCCTTTTAAATCTGCCCATCTTCTCTCTCTCTCTCTCTCTCTCTCTCTCTCTCTCTCTCTCTCTCTCTCTCTCTCTCTCTCTCTCTCTCAACCTTTGTGTCACTCACTCTCCTCTGTATGAGACAGTTTAAATTGATGATGCTTTTAGCCCTTGTCCAGGCTTGGCCTGTTTTCTCATTGGGCCCAATAGGAAGGGTGTGACCTCTCTGTTAGGACGCTGAGGCTCACTGTAGTCTAGAGAAAGCAAAGAACAGGATGACTCAGATTGAGCACTAATGAGAGACGTAGAACAGTGAATGGTGCAAGATCATGCTCCTATTTTTTTCATTCTCTTTTCCTTTCTTTCTTCTGTTCTTCCTTTCTACCACACCCTTCTCTCTGCCATGTATTTCACCTCTTTTTTTTTAATTCTTAATTTTTTTCTTCTCTTTTCCATTTTTCTTTTCAGTCTTCTCTTTTTATTTCCTGTTTCTTCCACTTTTTATTCATCTCTTCATCTATTCATGTTTATCTCCTCTCTGGTCATTTAGATCTTTGCATATTTAAATGATTTCTTTTGATTTCTGTGCTACCTTATATACATTTCCATTACTCTATTCTTCAAATCTTACCATACTCTCTTTTCATTCTCACCTCTCCTCTCCTCTACTCTCCTCTCCTCTCCTTTTCTCGGTTTCTTCTCCTGTTCTCTCCTCCTCATTTCTCTTTTCTTGTCTTGCCTTCTTTCATTCTTCAATACTCTTTGTCTCCTCCGGTCTCCTGTCCAGAGTCCAGAGGAGCAGGAGGTGGAGGAGAGTGGGACTCTGGACCTCAGTGTGGGTCGTGCAGGGGGCATGGGTGAGGGCACAGTGCTCACGCCGCTGCAGCCCATGTCTCCTCAGCGGCAAGCACTGCTCAACAGCCGCTGCTACCAGATGAGCCCAGACTGCTGGGACTTGCCAGTGGACTACAACAAGATTAAGAGCTTGGACGAGGACCATAAAGAGGTACGGCCTCCAGATCCCACCTGGGAACAGTGCTGCTTTATTGGAGTTTATACAGATGGATGGGAGATCAGGATCTGCTAGTGTTTAGTTGGTTGCCATATACCAAGCACTTTAGTGGAAGACAGTAATCTCTCAGGTTTTAATGGGGCAGCAGATAAAGCAGATACGAGATATATGTCATATTTTACATTCTGACATATGGTGTGTGCCGTGGAAAAAAACCCAGGGAGGAGATGCAGAGAGTTGTTAAGTGCCATGCCACCAAAAGACCTTTAGAGACATCTAGTGGTAAAGACTGGAAGTGCTTGCTGAGTGATTTCATTTTATTTACAACTTTAATTACTTCGAATTTTTTGAAGCAAATTGAAACTTTAGTATCGAAGACATTTAATCCAGCAAATGTAATCTAGTAAATTGTGATTCATTGATATCTAGTCCTTGATTGAAAAGGATTTGGAATGAAAATTCCCAAATGACTGTAATTTAATACCACACAAGGATTGATCCTTACACATAGGCAACGTTATTATTTATAAGTGCTTTATTGAGTTTTTCTGGCCCTGCTAGGATGAGCTGGACCCTTTCCAGGATTTGCTGGAGAATCAGCAGTACCCGGGTGAGGTGTCCCTACCCAGCCCCAAACATAAATATGCCTCCTGCAAAGAAAGCAAGAAAGAACTCCTCACGTAAGAAGACTGACTATACTCTCTTTATCTAAAAATGGTTTTATGACAATGTTTTCTGAACTGAAGTGTCCATTAACTCTGGTTGAATTTTCACCCCAGACTTTCTAGTTGCCAGTTAGCTGATAAAGGCATGCGTAGTATGATGACAGCAAACTCACAGGATTTAAAGTAAGTCTTTATGACATCATGCTTATGTGATATATTGTATTCCTGTGCTGTGTAGACGTTTTCACTTATTCATGCCTGTTTTTAGGTGTCCTACTCCAGGTTGTGATGGCTCCGGGCATATTACAGGCAACTATGCCTCACACAGGAGGTAACCACACACACACACACACACACACACACACACACACACACACACACACACACACACACACACACAGTTAAACAATTTATTTATATCCACTCAGAAAAGTAATAATGAAGGACATGACAAATAATTGAAAAATACATCATTCTACAGTTATAACTGTAGATTTTTAAGATGATCAAGGTTATGTGTAGCAACAACTTCTCTATATATGACCGATGCCATTAACTTAGCTTTAAAAATGTTCTGTATCAATGAATGTCCAAGCTCCTTTTACAAGTGCCTCCAACATTGACATTAAATTAGGGGTGCAAAATATCATTCACTGCATTTATTATTGATTATATATATATATATATATATATATATATATATATATATATATATATATATATATATATATATATATATATATATATACTGTATATGCCAAGCACTCTTGAGACCTGTATATTTCGTAGGGAATGTTCTAGAAACAATGTAAGGATGTGAAAAGTGAAAATGTAAACTTTTTTCGATCGTAGTCTGTCAGGCTGTCCCAGAGCGAAGAAGAGTGGAATTAAAATCATTCATAACAAGGAGGACAAGGACGATCAGGAACCAATTAAGTAGGTTTTTAATTAAGTGTATGTCAAGAATATCTTCTGTCCAGTTTGTAATAAAAGATCAACGTTAGCATGTGTACATTATTGTATTGCAGGTGTCCTGTGCCTGGTTGTGATGGTCAGGGTCATGTGACTGGGAAGTATGCGTCTCATCGCAGTGCATCCGGCTGCCCACTTGCGGCCAAGCGCCAAAAGGATGGCTTTGTGAACGGTGCTCCATTTCCATGGAAGTCTGGAAAAAACGATGGAATGTCATGCCCAACACCTGGGTGTGATGGCTCGGGACATGTCAGTGGCAGCTTTCTCACACACCGGAGGTTTGTACGGAAGGGGGACAGAATAAAGACACATAGACACAAGTTGTGAGAAGCATAAATGATTTCTGTAAATGAAATACACATGTGTTTCTGTGTCCAGTCTTTCTGGCTGTCCACGTGCTACTTCAGCTATGAAGAAAGCACGGATGACTGGAGTTGAAATGCTTACAATCAAGCAGCGTGCAAACAAAGGTACATCATATGTAAATGTATTGTAAATGAATCAACAGACATGATGAAAGGATTTGTCATTGTATGGTTGTGTTTAAACAATGTCAAGTCACGAGATTACCTTTTTGGCTTTAAGTCATGTTGCGCTCATGTCTAGGAATAGAGAACGATGAGGAAATCAAACAGCTGGATGAAGAAATCAAAGATCTTAATGAATCGAACAATCAAGTGGAGTCAGATATGATTAAACTTAGGACACAAGTAAGCTTTTTTTTTTTACCTACTTTCACTGCAAACAATCATCTGTGTGAAGTCTTAGCAATCCCTCCTCCTTCCTTGCCCAGATCACCACTATGGAGACCAACCTGAAGTCAATGGAGGAGGAGAACAAGGCCATTGAACAGCAGAATGACTCACTACTGCATGAGCTGGCTAACCTCAGCCAGTCGCTCATCAACAGTCTGGCCAACATCCAGCTCCCTCATATGGTACGATACAGACAGACAGCTCATCACCTACACACTACACAAAACACTTTATCAAAGGCTCCTGAATTGAACTCAGATCTAAAATGTTAATGCTAGAGGATATAACAATGAAACCCACATTTAATGGCTTGCAAATTTAAAACAGCACTCAACAGTGAAAGTTGTTTGGGTTCCCATGTGTGTAATGGGTCACTAATACGGCTGACTTTCTGCCATCTGCTTCTTTATGTATGTTGTTGAGTTTGTCCCAGCTCCATATGCTTCTGTGCTTAGGTCACTTTCCTTACTGATCATTCTATGAAAACAATCTCACACCTCAAATGACTGTCTTTCAGTTGAGTACGAACATGGCTTAAAGCGGCGGCACATACTCACACGTTATTTGCTCGGGGCTGCTTCATACTGCCTGAGACAGGGTGTGATTGGACAATCCCTGTTTTTAATGCCTGCCATGTTGCTAAACAACTGAAACATGTCCTTTCTGAATATGGCTCCTCAGTTCTCCACCTCCACCTCCAGTGAAACGGGATTCAATCCGATAAGTCTTGGCACTCCTCACATCTCACCTGCATCGGATGACTGTTGGTTGTTTCTGTGCTGTTTCTAGTTCTCTACATTCTCCATTAGGAGTCTGAGGCAAACTTGGACACACAGGCCCTTATTCCTCAAAGTGTATCTGTCGCTCAGTTTTGGTGGATCTATCCCGTATCGTTAAACTCACGTCTGCTCTGAATGCATGTACATTTTAGTGTAGTGTTTAAACAACCTGGAAAATGCTTTTAAATAATAATAATAATAATAATAATAATAATAATAATAATAATAATAATAATAATAATAACAATATACTTTAATAATAAGAATCAGTATTTTTAGTTGACTATTATTATTATAGTTTTAAAAAATGACCAGATAACATTACTTATCACAGATCTCAATAAAAGATCTTCCTTTTATCGCAATGTTTAGTGTCATGAGAGTTTGTAAAGCTGAATCAGAGCAACAGCCTTGAATCTTTATATGGTCTGTATACAGTATAACAGTGGTATATATTGCACAAACTACTTCATATGTCACTGTGTGACTGTACGAATGTCTCGGTAAGCATGTGGATGTGCACGTGTATAGATGTTCAAGTGATTCCCACTATTCAGGACAATTAAGAGGGGTAAAATAGTTAGTCATTGATAGAAACTGATTCTTTTCTTTAGATCTTTTATAAGTGTACTACTCTACTTAAAAACCTATATACACAGTATATAAGCTAGAACAATGCACTTCATGATTAGGGTGTGTGCAATATGAGCAAGATACTGTTGGTATATGAGGTTAAACTGGGCCTTTTTTTATTTATATCTGACATGTAAATAAGGGGACTGGCTCTTTTTTGACACCTCTTTCATGAATCTCAAATTTGTTTATGTCCTTCTACACAACTATGCGCTCTTTTATAATGCAGCTTTGACGAATAAGGGCCGATGTGTTTCTCATGTCCACACTCAACTTTTGGCTGTCCATTCTTGTAAAGTATACAGACATTATTCGTTGAGATCTGCAGGATTTGGGGGGAAACAAAAAAACAATATGTTCAGCTAATAGTATTCTCTCTACACCTCTCCCCTGTAGAAACCGGTGCCACTGAAAGAGGCCCCTGTTAAAAATTACTGCTGTTTACAGATGCCCCACAGAGTAAGACATTCATTTTCCACAGTCTAATTTATCCTTTTATTGCTCCTATTATTTTGTTCCCTATAGCCCTCTTTTTCTCCGTTACACCCTCTGTGGTGTGTATATGCAGTTTATCAAAATAGGTCCATATGTGTTTCTTTATATGAGTTAAAAAAGAAGTATAAAGTGTATAGATTACAGCTGACATAGTGAATGCAGCTGGAGTTACACTATGAGCCATATTTACTTGTTTTCTGATGTTATGAACCAGACATTATTACATTTAAGTAGTCGGTGCTGGTTGATAGTCTTGCCTTCCATGGCCCTGCAATTTGTGTTTTTATTTCACTAGTATCAGTGCTGATACACTCATATGCATGAGATTCACCATAAGGCATGCACTCATAACACATGCTTTTTTTTCTTGTTAAGTTGTCCATCTCTTGATGTACGGAGTATCCAGGACAGTTTAGAAATCTCATTGTTTCTTTGTTAGTTTTGCCCGTGCAGTTAGGATGCACAATACAATCCTTCCCTAAGATGTTCCACTTCCCTGTCTCATGTTTGTTGATCCATAAATGCCTCAAAAAACTTCTCCCTTCGTTGACTTTCATTGATTCCAATCTGTTCCACAGGAGCCGATGAACGAGCAAAATTTTGACAGTTACGTGAGCACTTTGACAGATATGTATACGCATCAGGACCAGTACCAGAGCCCTGAGAACAAAGCCCTGCTGGAGAACATCAAACAAGCTGTGCAGGGCATCCAAGTGTAGCTCCCTGAGCCACTGCCACGTTTTTTAAGGGTTTGCTTTAAGCAAGCACTGATACACAAAAAGAAGGCAAACGGAAACAAGGAGGAAAAAAAAATATGTATAAAGTCTGGATATCGATTATGTTTTTTTGCTGCTGTAATTAACTGTATTATCTTTCATTATTTATGATTCTGTTATGCTTTTGAGGGGGAAAAAACACGAATTATTTGTTGCCTTGCTTTAACGATGATTACCAATGGCAAATGTTTTGAGGATCATTCATGTTTTGTACATTTTTCATATGACCTGACATAATGTGATGTACTGTTTATAGCTGCTAATGTATGCACATTTTAGTGTATATGTATTTATTAATTGTAAACAAACAAAAAAAACATTCATTGTTTTAAAAGGCTTAAAGACAAGAAGGAAAAACATAGTGCTGAAAATGTGAAAGGATGGGAAACGTCAAGGGCAATCAGCTAACATAAGCTTTTCCTTTTAAAAATAAGAGGAATTCGATGCGTACAGTGTAGGTTGTTTAATGTATGTTAAACCGCTATTTTTTTTTCTTAAATAATATGAAAAAATTTCATAAAGGTACGTCATAGTGTTCAAAGCATTTTGCAGCCGTCAGTGTGGGCACTCTAATGAAGTACATGTGTTGCTCTTTGAGCGTTTAATTGTTTCACTTTCAGAACATAAAATGGATAAAAATGGATAGACAAAAAAAAAAGTACATTTTTGTGAAACATCATGACACGGAAACCCATTGGTGCATATCCCAAGATTGTGAGAGAAATATTTCATAACTTCAATCATCCATATTGTATATTCTCCAAATGTGATTCCCATTTGGTTAACTCCAATCACTATGGAAAATATTAAGGAGACAATCCAGCATAAATTATGAATTTATGACCATAAAAAAATATTAGTAGGTAGTAAAATAGCTTATCAGCAATATATGACAATGATTCAATCATTTATTTAGATATGGGATGCAAAAGTTCGGGTATATGCAATTTCTTATTGTAAACATCACAGAAAGCTGATTAATCTTTTTACTAAATGTAAAGTATTGAGTTTTATATAAATCTTTTACTACAATCATGTGTTAGGGTTTAAACATGAGTGAAGTGATCGAATCCAAATGGATGAACGCATATGCATTATAATTTTACATTTCTCATGTTCTGTTTTGCACAGGGACACCTTTGTTTCCATGTTTTGATGTTATACGTACATATATTCATACCTACACACACACACACACACACACACACACACACACACACACACACACACACACACACACACACGCGCACACACACACACACACACACAGGGAGGTGCCCAGAAACTTTAATCCAGAGACTTGCTTTGTTTGTCAGTGTTAGAATAAATATGTGTTGGACTTACAGGGTTGACATCACTGTTCAATTCATCACCATGTCAATGCATTATCCTGTAAAAAAAAAAAACTGTATATCAGCATCAGATGCAAAGCACATGACATGTTTCTCTGTCAGCGTTGCAGATATAAGCATTATGGGTATGTCAATTCAGAGTACCATGTACCAAGGGCAGTATTTATTACACTTGTGGAAATCTGTATTTTATTATCACATTCTTGATTTTTGGGTTTTGTCTACGGTGAATCCGAAGCACTTTAAAGTCTGAGAATCACGGAAACCGAAGCAAGGTTTTACAGAAGCTTTGTAATAACTTGGACAATGGCATGTTGTACAGGCCTAAAATCCTCAATTCACCATTTGGGGATGACTATAAGAGCAATCGGTTCCAGAGCGAGCAGAAATGTTGACTGGCGTGACCGGTTGAAACCACTTCATGATGTATAAGGAAATATATGTGCACTCAAGACTTGTAGACAGAAATGCACTTGACCTCAACATATTAAACTCCCCAAGCATGTCCCCATTTTTTTAAATATTGACAACACACGCTGGCATTAAGCAGTATCGTATTAATGCTTCAGTTTAGTGGCTTAAGAGTCGGTTGTGTGTACTAAGCATGATCTTCATAAAATACATCAGGTTACCATGTTGTCACCATTATTCCTAGCTATATTCTTTATTCGTTTTAAGCTAGTGCAGCATTTTTATTATTTTTTTAAAAAGAAGTCATGCCAAGGTGCTAATCATTCTCATGTATCATGCATTGGAACAGAATAACAGATCAGCTTCTTTCTCTTCTCTCCAAAGCTTTGTGTATGCAGCTGCCGATGTAGTAATGCTTCTAATAGACTGATAGCAAAATTTCCTTTCATAACCTCCCATTACTAATTCAGCAGGAAAAAGGACAATAAGCACAATTTTGCTGCTCACCTTTTGTTCTAACATATTGTAGTACCTAATTAAAAATGTTATCTGTAACTATTTAAATAGAAAACACTAAGTACAGTATCACATGCCTGAATGCGGAATACTTTTCTTATTATTAATTGTGAATTCATCAGGTTACAAGTTTCCATTTGAAAAGGACTTAAATGAATCATTTTAAAACGATTTTATATTCGAAAAGAAACATAGCTTTTTTCTTATCTTGCTCTCTAACTCTAGCTCTTTCTTTTTTTTAATTACATGGCATGATTTTGGTTGATATGATACTTTCGGTTGATATGATACTGTAAATGTTTAAGATCACAAGTTGCAGTGATATTTCATTCTGAAATTGTGAACTTTGTACAATTTTTATTATGCTGGTGTTGACATCTCTTAATCAATAAAACTTGTGTTGCCACATGGCATATCTCTTTGTTTTGGTGTTACGATCGAAAGAAAATTAAAGTCGAACTCAGCGCTTTTAGCATTCGATGGGGATGCCTCTGCCACTGAGAGGTCTAGTTCTGCTTATTACAATTTTGTATGCCAGAAATAACATGGTTTATAGAAAGAAAGCTATGCTCTGAATTAGCAGATAGCAAAACACAGAATAAAAAACATCTACTTCTTATTATGCTAGTTGATGTTAATTGCTGGTAATGTAGTCTATTGTACAACTTGCCAGTCTAACTAACTTCAATAGATGTTATAACTTTAATAAATCATAAATACATTACAATATTAATGTACTGAATTAATGTGTTACTCAGCAAAGCTAGTTAATTAAGGCTACATAACTAAGATACCTGGATTGAACTAACAGTGGTACGTAACCACTATGACCGCTTACTGAACCTAACCGATCCATCGTGACACACTATTAGTTAGTCTCATTGCTTGGTGGTGCACTCAGCTGGGATAGATCTGCATGGCCAGGCTGTGGCCCATGTGATTGTTGTAGATAAAACCACTTGGAGACTATCACAGCATCTTTGAACTGCCATTGTGTCGGTCAGCTTTGTGCTCGGTCTTCATCAGTGAACATTTGAAGACTTTGGCAGGAAGGAATTACTGTAAAATCTGTAATGAACTCGAAAACTACGCTGACCTTTTGGTTCCTCAGGAGCTCTTGGTTGCTTAACTCCACTCGACCACATACTGCTGTATACAGGACAATATTTATGGGTATATTATTTACTGTCCAGTGTTGCCCAAGTAAGGATGATTTCTCGTCTGAGTCTGGTTCCTCTCAAGGTTTTTTCTTCATATCATCTCAGGGAGTTTT
The DNA here is from genome assembly GCF_022655615.1 of Tachysurus fulvidraco. Lineage (NCBI taxonomy): Eukaryota > Metazoa > Chordata > Actinopteri > Siluriformes > Bagridae > Tachysurus > Tachysurus fulvidraco. The sequence continues at coordinate 11,184,780 of NC_062533.1, forward strand.
TTATCTTTGTTAAAAATCAATATCAATTGTTAGAAGTGCTATACAAATAAATTGAATTGAATTAACTTCATATCACAGGGGCATAGCTCACAGCTGTGGATCATTCAAGAGCTCACCATCTCTCTCGCTCTCTCTCTCTCCCTCTCTCTATTTCAAAGTAAATGTATATCGGGGTCTCCAACCTTTATTTGCCTGAGCCAAGAGCTACTCATTTTAGATTATTAATATCAATTATTTACATAGCTTATTGTAACAATCTAGACCAGACCCTAAATATGTTATGTTTGTGTGAACATTTAAGAAAAATCAGTTATTATTGTCAGATTTCGTTCATTCACATTAATTCTGTTATTAATCAGCAAATTGGTCCCATGGCACAAACTCTGATAGACTGAAAAATACTTTTTGGGGGAAATAATAATAATAATAATAATAATAATAATAATAATAATAATAATAATAATAATAATAATAATAATAATAATAATAAAACCAAAACCTTTTATGTGACTTTATGTGATAAAATAATATTATTTTTCTGACATTTTTATGCAATTTCAGTGGGAAAAATAAAACATAACTTTACTACAAAATACCACCTGCACTAATAAGAAATATCTACACACACTCGTCCTTCATCTTTGTACAGCAAGATATATTTATTCATCGGTTTTGCTTAAACAGCTTTGTAGCTGTATTCCTAACGCTGTCGAATCCCCAGCAGCTTCGAAGATGAATGGATCTGCCATATGTTTTCTTTATCCTTTATCCAAACTACTTTAATTTGTGCTTATAAATTGAGGTTTATATAGGGCATCCATGTACGGCCTTGGAGCTAGCTCGTGCATGAGGAAAGGAGTACGATTTGTCCGTGGAGTCAGATCTTAATGAAACACTGAAAATGGAGGTTATGGGTGTTATTGAGTTAATTTCATTTGATCAATTTGTACATAGTCTATTAACCTTTAGGTGAGCTAATGTAAGCTCAGGAAATATGTGTGTAATCAGATTCAGCTTTATCAGACTTTCTGTCCCTTATGTGTGCATGAAACAGTTACTAAGTAGTGGACATCCTCTTCCAAAGCTTTCAGTACTACTGTTTCTTTTTCTATAATCACATATAAACAGATAAACACATACCCCAGACAGATCCTGAACTCTTGTTAGAAGATCTTCTGAAGATTAATTAGAAGTCTGAAGTTAGAGGAAACTTATTTACACAGAAAGTTTGAGTTGAGTTTGTTATGCTAGCACAAGCTGGATACAGACATGTGAGTTGGGTCTCTGCTTTTTAGAGGGAAAATTTTGCTGTGTGAGTGTGTGTTGAATGCATTTTTTTTTTAACTTACAAGCATTGTTTTGTAAAGTTTCAGTTAATGTTTTTTAAAAGAGAGGCTTGTCATAAAGCACATCGAGACCCAGCTACCACTTTCACTGGAGCCCTTAGTTTGTGTATTGTCCAAACAGTAGCTATTGAGAGCATTCTGAGCAGCTGCATCACTGTCTGATTTGGGAATTGCACCATCTCGGACCACAAGACCCTGCAGGGGATACTGAGGACAGCTGAGAAGATCATTGGAGTCTTTCTTCCCTAGGTCATGGACATTTACACGACACGCTGCATCCACAAAGCCAACAGCATTGTGGATGACCCCACACACCGCTCACACACACCCTCCTGCCATCTGGAAAAAGGTACCGAAGCACTGCACTGCACCAAATACACACTCATCCAACATACATCCAAGTCTACAGCATTTGTTTTGTATAGCACTTTTAACAATCGACATTGTCTCAAAGCAGCTTTACAGAAGCATAGAGACAGAATAAAAATGTTAAAGTTTAAAATTAAGTTACTATTTATCTCTAACATCTATTGCCTCCATATGCCATTTGTGATTTAAATCAGTTTGTTGTTGTTGTTTGTTTTTTTTTCAAAAAGAAATCCATAACACTTTTACAGTACACGTCAGTCATGTCCACAGGTGTTCACTCAGTCCTGTTACCCTAACACATTTCCCTTTGTAAAAAATCTGGAACATTCCACAAGTCAAACGTCCACAAGGAAGTAGCATCATCTTGAGCATCATTGGCGTCATTGGAGCATCACCTGTGCCTAATCGAATAAGCATCGATAGGCAGAGGAAACAAGCTATTAATCCCACTATCTCATTTTCTGCTTCTCTCAGATATATTTTAATTGTTGATCATTATGTGTGTGTGTGTGTGTGTGTGTGTGTGTGTGTGTGTGTGTGTGTGTGTGTGTGTGTGTGTGTGTGTGTGTGTGTGTGTGTGTGTGTGTGTGTGTCCACTGTGATAACCAGTTCAAACACCTAGAAACCCAATTACTGAAACGTGTACAACAGTTAACACACATGCACACACATATACACACTGAATCATGTGTGTGTATTTTTACATACATCAGTGATATTATAGCAAAATAGATAACCATAACATTATTATTAACTCTGTAAATGCATAAATTTTTTAAATAAAATTTCTGCTTCTCCCAGATATATTTTTACTGTTGATCATTATGTGTGTGTGTGTGTGTGTGTGTGTGTGTGTGTGTGTGTGTGTGTGTGTGTGTGTGTGTGTGTGTGTGTGTGTGTGGGTGTGGGTGTGTGGCCAGACATGTTCACCTCAAGATGCTGGGGATTTAGAAGTTCTTAGAGATTCTTAGTTTCGAATCTGTATGAATCCCCCACATCTCCCTGGAGCACCTGCCCCAAGTGCTCATCTTACTCACTGGCTCCATCAGAATGACGCAAAAATAATGTGAGACAACCCAAACACATAAACACTCATTAAATATTAGACATGAGTCAAAACAGTGTGCTAGTATATTTTTTCTTATTGTCTGACTAATTACAAGGGAGTACAAACTTTTTTATACAATGTTGATTGAAAGTTTGTGAATCTGCATAAATATGACCTTAAAAGTTGTGAAGTTCTAAAAGGAGATAGGTAAAAGTAGTAAAATGAGTATAAATAACAAACAAAAATATTGTACTCTATCATTTATTTATTGAGGAAATATTGCATATTTGTGAGTGGAAAAAGTGTGACCCTAAAAATGTATAAATTTAACTGAATGCGTAACTTAGCTGTGCAAACACGCGCACGCACACACACACACACACACGCGCACACACACACACACACACACACACACACACACACACACACACACACACACACACACACACACACACACACACACACACACACTTATGGACACAATTTAGAATTGTTGTTCTCTCATTAATCATTTATTTTAAAAAATAAATACACAGTGAGGTTTAAACATTTTGAGAGCACTAGTGATTTTTTATTACAAACAATATTATTACAAACTTGAGTATAAAGTAGAATCTCAGAAATATTTTAAAATTAATTTCCGAAGGATTTTCAGGGTTTCTTAGTATTTATTGTGCACTTCTTAGTATTTATTGAGCTGCCATAAACGTCAAGGATTTGTATAAAACATAACGATATATGTCTTATCAAATCCATTGGAGTGTCTGTACCTGTTGGTGATAACAATGACATAGAAATAGAAAGACATAAAAAAGATTAAAAAAAAGAAATAAAACAATAATACATAACAATACATAATATTCATTAAAATACTTATAATTCTAAAATAATATTAAACATTACAATAAGAACAAGGAAAAATTATCTTGGGCTTTGTGAGCACTGTAAGATGCTCAAACCCAGTCAACTGGTCAGAAAGACTCAGTCCTCGTCATTTTCACTTAGGTCTTCGCTTCCTCCTGTTTCTCTCACATCTAACACGTCAGTCTACGTGTACCACCCACTTCTGTATCATCTAATACATGTCTGACCTTTGTTATGAGATAATCAATGTTATTTTCTTCATCTGTGGGTGGTCATAATGTTTTAGCTCCTCAGTGTACAATGGTGTCTAATGTCACTCTCTGACCTTTGTTACGTTTGATATAATCAATGTTATTCTCTTCATCTGTGGGTGGTCAGAATGTTTTAGTTCCTCAGTGTATAATGTCACTCTCCAGTGCCACCCAAAAGAAGACAGTGGAAGAGTTTCCAGAGTTTCTTCCTCCTGCCATCTGAGGGACTTTTTCCTTGCTACTATCACCCCTGACTTGCTCACTGGGGATACATCTGTACCTATATCCAGAAATCTGTAAAACTGCTTTGGGATGTAATGTCTACTGATAAAAGAAGAAAGATATATAAATGAAATATATAAAAAATATTTATCGAATTGAATGACAGTAAAGTGAATAAAAACTAATTCAATAAAATTTAGTAAAATAAACTAAAGCAACTAACTGTTGTTCTTAGTTTTTTTTATTGTGTATACAAATATGTATGTAACCCCGGGGTGGGTTACATAAATATGTATCATTATGTAATGAGGGGTGTAAAGACATAATTTCTCCACTTTTCTTATTGCTTTCATTAAATCTATTCTACTATGTTGTCTGAAAAGTGTTGCTCTGTGGATGAAGGTAAAGTGTGATGGATAGTTAAAATGTACTAACATTATTGTACTATTCTAATCTTATTACTAGTTGGAATATACTGAGGAAATCATTGTCCAGAAATCTGCTTCCTCTCCATTCTTAATTATTAAAGCATATGGATGAAACTTGTACCGTTCACAGGATAAAGAGAGACAAAATACCATCATCTTTATATAATATATTGAACTATATTTTTTTATTTTATTTTATTCTATATATTTATTTGTGGAAAACTTTCTTTTCACCAGTTTTCTCTGGGTTCTCAGTGTCCTTGTGTTAAAAATGATGAATGGATGAATCTGGTTGAACAAAGCTGTGAACCTGAGGGATAACTATCTTAACATATCAGCAGGATAATTCCCATACCAAATACACACTCTTCCAATTTTACCGTCATATCAAACTGTTTACATGCTGTTTTGCAAACTGTTTTTTGTTCTTTGCACATGCTGTCTCACATTTCAGTTGATTGCTGTTTTGTACTTTACAATATCTCATGTAACTGCTGCTATAATACTGTGTTCATTCCAGTATTTCCACAGACGTAATATTGTTTGAACATACAGTATTTACACTGGTCAGGGCTGTTTTTGTGTATTGTCTTTTGTGTAGTGTCTTGTATTTTTTTGTTTGGACTGTGTTGTCCTTCACTGTCTTTTTGTCTTTGTCTTTTGTCGCACTGTTTGCTCCAGGTTGCACAGACACACTTTATGTGGCTAGGACTAACTTACTAAGTCCTTATCTCTGTCTATGTTCTATGTAGCTCTGTCTACGTTCTATGTAGCACCATGATCCCGGAGAAACGTTGTCTCATTTCACTGTGTACTGCAACAGCTATATATGTTTGAAATGACAATAAAAGACTTGACTTTGATATGAATGCAATCTTGCTGCAACATATTATAGAGAAAACACTTTTCTACTACCGGCTCTTAGGGAAAAAAAAAACAAAAAATAAAAGTATCCCTGTTTCAGCGTCAATGCGCGATACTTTTATTTTTTATTTTTTTCCCCCTAAGAGCCGGTAGAGGGCTTGGTGTGGTCACGTGACCGGAAATAAAGATGTCTGCTACAGAAGAAGACACTGAGCTCAGAGACCTTTTGATTCAAAATTTGGAAAACAATGGCGTTCTTAACAAGATTAAGGTACTTATTTGTTGTTTATAAGTAAATGCAAACACACACAGTGTTGACTATGGTATTCAGCCCAGCAAGTAAATGCTAAAGTTGTAGCTAACTTTGTTAGCTTAGCAGACTGAATGTCAACAAACCGTATCTATGGTGTTACTGGTCGTTTAACGGCTAGATTGTGTCCTGTACAGCTAGTTTGAGATACGATGGTGTTATTATGAAAGAAACCTGATCTGTTTGACGCACAGATGAACAGGTGAGAATGAGAGAGAGAGAGAGAGAGAGAGAGAGAGAGAGAGAGAGAGAGATGGAAATAATAAAGCGCTGCTGCATCAAACTCTTTAGCAGGTCACTGTCAGCACGTTTAACTGGACTTTTTTCCCTTCCTCTGCCACTCTAAGAGTAGGTTATGAATGTTTTGATTTCTTGGTGTAGAATTCTCTCTAGGTGAAACAGGTGAGTATGTATAATTGAGATGAATAGTCTAAAATAATAACACAGCACTTACTGTGCCATGAGATATAGATAATTTATGTCTGCAACTTAGCTTCAGGTTTTGTGACATAAACAACACATACACAATAAAAGCAAAATGAAAACTGGCCTTTACAGTAATAATAGGGAATTATTAGTTAATTAAACTAAGACCCAGTAACTAGCTGTGTTTCACAGACATGCTTTTCATTCACTGTTGACTCATCATCATTAACGGTGGTATTTTGATTAAAAGGATTCTGATCTATTTGACGCTCAGACTAAAGGATTAAATGTGACCGGAGCCACTTTCAGAACAATGAACTGGACTTTTTCTGCCTCTGTCTCTTGTTTAGTTTCTTACATGCCATAAATGTGCCAGAGGTTATACAAATGTGTAATGTACTTGGCAAAATACAGAAATTGTGATCAGCAGGTAGTTGTACAGGATTGTGGGCAAACTGATCACTATAGTAGAAAATAGACCAAAGGAAAAATTGTCATTTAAAAAGAAGATTTGATAACAACAACAAAAAAATTAAACCCAGGTTTTTTTTAAATTATAATCAAACTTTTTTTGGTCACTGAAGAACTTAAAGTTAATTACAAAAATGAACATTCACATGTTTAGAGCTTCTTCACTCACACTTTGAGAGCAAGCATGAGTCCTGTATGGAATGACATTGATGGAATACTATATATAAATAATACTATTTATTTTGTTTATTCATTTATTTATTTACTTACATGCGTACACATTCATACAGGTGATTAAACACTGTTTAACAGATTAGTGTGTGTTTGTCTATTTACAGGCTGAGCTTCGAGCTGCTGTATTTCTGGCTTTAGAGGAACAGGACAAAGTTGAGGTAATTATATACAGTCTGACCTTTAACATTTTACACACTGTGACTGTCTAAGATTCTGAATATCTGTCATGTCTTGTTTTGGCCTCACCAGAATAAAACTCCACTTGTAAACGAGAATCTGAAAAAGTTTCTCAGCACTAAAGATGGCAAGTTATTTTTTTACTGATAATTTTTTTTGTCAGCTATTTTGATTAACCAACCTACAAACACCAGTGTCTTAATTATTCTGTAATTCATTGCAGGACGCCTTGTGACCAGTTTAATCACAGACTTTCTGCAAGTGTTCAATCTGGACTTCACCCTTGCGGTTTTTCAGCCAGAAATTAACACGGTATTACAATGTTTATTACTTCTAAGGAAAATTTGTGAGACTGGCTTTTATGTGGGGAGGAAATGAAATTAATCTCCTTCCCTTTCTACCATTTTCATTTTATAAACGAAATGATATTCTACGAGCCACCTTGTTCTATTTTCTTTTTCTTTTCTTTTTGTTTGTCTTCAAATGTCTCGGAGGATTATGAGTCGTACCGCTTTTTGCAATTGTGGTATTCTCAAAGGATAGACTACATAATTGGTTGCAACAAAAACCTGATTGATGTAGATCCTCCTTCCTGTCTATCATATGAAATGGGTTATTCTTCATCATCATAGTCTTCCTTTACATCAATTATTTCTTTCTTTGTCTATCTACCAGAAGCAAAAAAGAGCTCAAAAGTTCAATGGTGGCTGACTGAAATTCTCCTATTGCTTATATTTCAGCTGTGATAAGAGTATAAATCAAGACTAACACACACACACACACACACACACACACAAAACTTGGGAACATCATGTGAACATAAAACAAAGTTCATTATTTGCTTACTCATTACTCATATTCTGGCAGCTGTATTAAAACATCTGCTCAGATGAGAAACCTGGGTCTGTGAAAAAAAATACAAATGTAGTGGTGTACCAACATCCAGCCAGGATGGGGACACATCCTTACTGAAAAGCCTCACACCAACATTCCACTAACATGGTGCATTGTCATGCTTAGAAAAAAGGGCAAATAGTAAACATAATAAATTTGCACATGGTCAACAACGATACACAGAAAATGCATTCAAATAATGCTCGGTTGGTATATAAGGAGCCAAAAGTGGGCCAAGAAAACATTACCCACATCATTACACCAACGCCTGAACTATTGACACCAGGCAGGTTCATCAGCCCACATGGTATTGTAGTCACTAATCTATTCTAAAATCTCATTGCTTCCTCTATAAGAAAAAACAAGCAAACTTTTCTTCCTACATTTCCTGTTTGCTTGATTCATGTCGTGATGATCACCTTGTTGTTTAATTAAGTTTTTTTACATTTACGGCATTTAGAAGACACCCTAATCCAGAGCGATTATATTTTATTTTAATTTATACAACTGAGCAATTCAGGGTTAAGGGCCCCAGCAGTGGCGCCTTGATGGACCTAGGATTTGAACTCATGACCGATCAGTAATCCAATGCCTTAACCACTAGGCTACCACATCTGTATACATAAAAAGAAAAGCCCTTATAACTCTCTTACTCTATAACTCTATAGCTCTCTCTATATTCAGTGATTTAATTCTGCAGGATTGCATTTTTTTTCTCTGTTATACTCCCAGTAATGAGTGTAGGTAATAAAACCATACCAACTCAACACACAAAAAAACAAAACTAAAGCATCCATTATTGACGTAAATGACATGAGTGAGAAGTTCTTTAGTTCATCACATTTCTTACTGCATGTTGTAATTGAAACATTTTCCTGCCTTATATTGTGTGTATTGTTCCTACAGTGAAATGAAGCAATGCTTTCTATAGCCTATGGTAGTCTGCAGTATGTTTGGTGTTTACTTCATATCTTACAGGATACTGCCTCCTAGTGGACACAATATTATCACATTATGTGGGATTATGAAGTGTCGCTCCTGCTTCCTTTGTCTATTACGTGTAAATCCCATGTGAATCTAATGTAACATGCTTCAGTGGTTCAGCTTTTCTCTGTTCATACCTACTGAAAGCTGCACACCTTCAAATGGACTGTTGTGCTCGTTTTTAACTTCACCAGCAAGCCTCACTTTTGTTTAAGTGGGGTTTTTTGTTGTTATTTTGACATGTGTTTTACAGTTTCTGGTGTAATTGAAACAACAGTGGCTACTTAAGAGTATTGCTTTCTTTTCTTTTTTATCTTGATTCATTAATTTTTTTTTTATTGTTTTTGTGATGCAGATTCATCAACACAAACCAATTTTGTTTCATTTGAGTTTTTATTAGAAATCATGATAGTTTACTTGTGCAAACCTTCCCCAATACACAAACTGCATATTGGACATTTTCCTCCATTATTATTATTATTATTATTATTATTATTATTATTATTATTATTATTATTATTATTCATTCCATTTTCATAGAACAATCACATTAACATCAGAATGTCAGGTGCATCATTCAGTCAAATTGTTTTTTCATATTATACTATCCTCAACAACAGAGTGTTTAAACTGATGGCACTCTTAGTTCCTGACCTAGTGAACTAGTATGAGGATGTAAGATAAGATAAGAGAAATTTTATTGATCCCACAGTGGGGAAATTCACTTATCACAGCAGCTCAGTGACAGTTAAAATGCAGGTATTAAAGACTTACAATAGGAAGAAAGAAAGCTTTCTGCACAATAACATCTTTGTAATGCAGTGTTATAAAGTCACAAAATTAAAGCATTAAAGCAAAAAAGGCCCTAGTCTCCTCAGCAGGTGTAGGTGACTCTGGCCATTCTTGTACAGAGCATCAGTGTTATTCAGCCAGTCCAGTCTAATGTTTAAGTGGACACCTAGGTACTTAAACCTAACCACCAACTCTATGTCCAAGCCCTGGATAGTCACTGGTGTGTGGTGCCGTGTTCTTCATCTCTAATAGTCAGCCATCTCCTTCGTCTTACTGGTGTTCAAGTGCAGGTGGTAACACTCACATGAGTCAAAAAAGTCCTTGATGACGTCCCTGTATTCTTGTTCATTTTTATCAGATACATATCCAACAATGGCTGTATCATCTGAGAACTTTTGGAGGTGGCAGATGCTGTAGACTCACCTGAGACAAAGTCACACGACCTTACATACTGTGGTCTGTTGGCGAGGCAGTTGATTGTCCATGTAGCCAGGTGATAATGCACCCCTGATCGCTCAAGCTTCCCATGCAGCAGTGTTGGCTGTATCGTGTTGAAAACACTGGAGGAGTCAAAGAATAGGACTCTCACAGTGCTCCCGGTGGTCTCCAGGAGAGTCAGTGCCTGGTGCAGCAAGTAGATCAATGCTTCCTCCACACCGATGCCAGGACGATATGCTACAGTGGGTCGAGCATTGTATTTATTGATAGAGGCTTCACAGCTCTTCAGTAGGTCGCTCTAGATAAAGGCAGCTGTCAAAAGCCTTGAAAGGCACTGCGTATGAACTGTATAAATTCACTCAGATCATCAAACTTTAAGTCTTTTTGAACCGTGTTCCAGCAACCAAACATGACACACTTATTTGAAACACTTGTATTAGCAATAATGTTTTTCGTCCATCCTGTTTTCCCTAGGTCAGTGGACTGGACAGTCGTGAAAGTTTGTCCAGGGAGTTTGGCTTCTCTGAATCTGAGGGGAATAAGAGTACACCTCTGCTCCTGGAGTTAATTAAGAGAGGCAGAAACAAGGAGAAATTCTCCATTTACTCAGAGGTGACTGTTGTTTCTGACTGAAAAATGAATAATTGCTGGAATAATTCTCTAACTTAGTCAAATGCATTGTCTGTCTGTCTCTCTCTGTCACTCTCTCTCTCTCGTTTTCTTTCTTTCTCTGTCTGTCTTTTTCTTTCTGTCTTTCTCATCTCCCCCCCCCCCCCTCCTCTCACTCACAGGCAGATCGGGACAGAACACGTATTCCCAAGGTAATTTTTTGTGAGGTAAAACAAAGTGAAACCACAGATCAAACTGAGATGTACAAAACTTGTCCAGCAGACAGATCAATCTGAGATGTAAAGAAAATTCTCCATAAACAGCTGCTGATTATTTGGAGTTAATCAGCGTAATTTCAGTTATGACATCTGTATGATATTTTCTGTGAGATTGGCTTGAATGTGATTGGTTCTTTCTGTGCACAGCCAAATCCCAGTTATAAAAGGATGTGCAAACGTTTGCAACCAGGTCATCGTAACTTTTTTTCACCCTATTTTTCTTAAAATGTTATACGACTTTATTTGCATATGTTGTAATTTCACTTTGAGGATAGGAAAACGTACTGACATGATTCACTTTGGTTTTTACATCATAAAAACATGCATTTTTATAAAACACTTTATACAGTATATCCATTATGCATGTTCAACCTATTTTATACTCCTACAGCTTAGAGTTCTCACAATCGAAGTATAGTTCAAATTCATTGTTGTAATAAAGCCAGTTTCTCAACCCTGAAAGATGTGGTTGATCTCGGGTTGATTCGTCTCATGCTCTCTCTTTACCCCCTACAGATTACCGCCCTAGATGTGTTATTTAGGTCACACAAAGGAAGGAGGAAGTAAATTAAGGTGTTTAGAATTGTCTGAATTCTGTTCAGCTACATTTTGCAAAACAACTTTGTCCTACTTCTGTGCATCTGGTATCTTTGCACTTTAGTGGCTTTACTTGTCATCTGTCTGATTAATTCTTTCTGAAATATAAGTACTACGCAAATGTCTTATAAGCTTTATATACAAAAGTTGTTATAGACATTTATTTTATAAATTCTGCATTATTTAGTACAAAATTTGTTACAAAAAAATAATAACAATTGTCAGGAAAGGGTAAAAAAAAAATCTTAATTTTTTTATTAATTAATACATAAAATAAATCTTAGAGACCAACTTAGAAAAATTATAATGAAGGCTCTGGATTTTGCCTGCAAAATAAAATAAGTAAGTGCGACAGAAAACTCTCTAGAATGAACTTTTTTCATCTAATTTCATTATAAAAATTATATTTCCACAAAGATTATACCTGGGACTGTAATTTAAGGAGAAAAAAAATAACCTCAGGGACACATCACATGAATTATACTTAACTTTTAATGTTTAATATTGTTCATTGGCAATAGATTTTATTAGTTTTGTGTTTTTACACCAGTTCCAGTTGCTGTGAAGATTTCTTAACAAAGTTGTTAACGCTGGTTGTGAAACTAGTTTAGAGCTTTTATACCACAGCGCTGTTTAGTCAGGTGGTCTTGATTAATTTTCTATTAGTCACATGAACTTTAACTATATTTCCAATTGTAGGTGTACATCAGTGCACTCATTTTGATACAGTATTTTATCTGTGATAACGCCTTACTGTAAGCTATTTTTTCTCTCTTTAACTTCATGAAATAGAAAGGTGTTTATAACCACTTTAATTGAAACAAAAATGTGCTTGTGCCTTTAGTAAATTCATTAAAAAGAAATTATTGGCAAGTTGCTGTGCTATAAGGAATAAAACACTTCAACACATGCTGTTATAAAAAATAATCATTGCATCATCACACCAGCCTGATTATCTTCCTACAACAGCTCGTCCGTACGCCTTGTGTGTGTTTATTCCTTACATGAGAAATGTGTACAGTCTGTATTTCTATAACAAAAGACTGTTGGTTATTTTAGGAACTGTCTCTTCGTCAGATTGCTGAAGCACAAAAAAAATATGACTGCAAATGCAAGGTAATGCTGCAGTGAGCTGTAACTTCCTTAATGTCATATTTTAACAGTTATTTTATTTAGAAAGCTGTTTAATTCTCCTAATGTGATTTCCTGTGTGCCTTTTTAATTTCTTACATTTATTTAATTAATTAAATTTTTTTTTTCCTAGCCAGGATAGGACTTATTTCTATCATTTGTTCTATTATTTGTGCATAAATAATGAGTTTTATTTACTATATTATGTATTATATATTGTAATATTATTTTATATATCGTGTTATATGTGCTTCTACCTGATTATTTACCCAGGATAGGAGTGATGGTTTGAGCAAAGACGAAGTCGTTGCCGTTTTCATAGAGCTTTTCCCCAGTTTTAGCCGGTAAGCAGCCACAAATTACACTGTACACCAAGAAGCCACAAGAGGAATTGGTAAAGTTGTTTATCTGCATCTTTATCTGATCTTATCGCTGATTCTCCTACAATATCTACGATTATGAAATCAAGTGTGTGAGGTTTCCACCACAACTTCTTTGTGGCCTTCTCTTTGACTTCGCCTACACCGAAATGCCAACCATCTATCAATAAGCCTTTGAATAGTAATATTTAGACACTTTTAATTAAATCCCCATCATCATTTAAGATATTCACATTCAATTAGCTATTTGCTTTTTTTTGTCTGTTTTTTTAATGTGACTCCCATATTCATAACTCACCTCCAGTAAGAACAACAGTTAATAACGTATTTTGTGTTTGTCCTGCTGCTAAATGAAGAGGCATGCTGGAACGATTTGTGGCTGATGAACTTGGAGCAAAAGATACTTGTGAGTACCTTATTTATTAAGATGTTTATTTGTGTCGGTGTGTGTGTGTGTGTGTTACACATGGTGGCTGCAGTATGAGTACTCAGGTTTTCTCTCTTTTTTTTTTTTTGCCCTAGCTGTAGACTTTCAGGAGTTCTTGGGGTTAATCAAACAGCTTTACTGCCAGTGCAGAAGTCTGGTAAGTTCACTTATTATTAAAACTATGAACTAACAGTTTGTCATGTAGAATTTATATTAGATTTTAAAGCCACACTTTTTGAATGTACAGTGTAATATATATCGGTGATATTATATTTTGACCAGCCGCAGGATTGCTTTCTTATTACTGATAGATTTCAGCTGTGTCTTATACAAATACAAAACGCTCTCATCTGAAAAGAGGACTTTGGACCTCAGTCCAGTTCTTCTTCTCCTCCTTAACCCAGCTAAGACGCTTCTGATGTTGTCTATGGTTCAGGAGTGGCTTAACAAGAGGGATACAACAACTGTAGCCAAATTCCTTGACACGTCTGTTTGTGGTGGCTCTTGATGACTTGACCCCACCCTCCGTCCATTCCTTGTGAAGTTCAACCAAATTCTTGAATCAATTTTACTTGACAAGTCTCTCAAGGCTGCGGTTCTCTCTGTCAGTTGTACATGTTTTTCTTTCACACTTTTTCCTTCCACTCAACTTTCTGTTAACATGCTTAGATACAGCACTCTGTAAACAGCCAGCTTCTTTGGCTTTGAATGTCTGTGGCTTACCCTCCTTGTGAAGGGTGTCAATGATTGTCTTCTGAACAACTGTCAGATCAGCAGTCTTTCCCATGATTGTGTAGCTTAGTGAACCAAATTGAGAGACCATTTTGCAGGTGTTTTGAGTTGATTAGCTGATTGGCATGTCACCATATTCACTCTTTCTAAGATAGCGAAGTGGTGGGTTTTTGTTAAATGTGAGCCAAAATCATTACAATTAAAAGTACCAAAGACTTAAACTACTTCAGTCTATGTGTACTGAATTTATATAATACACGAGTTTCAATATTTGAGTTGAATTCATAAAATGAAAGAACTTTTCCACAATATTCTAATTTATTGAGATGCACCTGTGTATATAATGTAATATAACTATATATTATCATTTAGGAATCTTTAAAAATCTGTATTATTTTGTAGGTTGCCAGTGATGGGAGTGCTGGAGTTCACTCTGTGAGTAAAGTTACAGAGGAGAAGATCACTTCATCACCTACCAGCAAGGTTAGATCATTTTGAGTCCAGTTACACCTGAAACTTATGTCCACTGTCTGTTAACAGATCGGGTCTCATGGATGTGACAAGTGTGTTTTTGACTTACATATTCCTTCACATCATCTTTCATCAGCTCTGTAATCCTATATGCTTTAAATGCTACTGTTTAACCGTAATATTTAGAAAGGACTGGTTGCATTTATCGTTTCAAAGGCAAACATGTCTTTCTTTGTTTGTCTCATAAAGCGCAAAGGGGTTTCCCCTGAAAAATTCTCCTTAATTCTCATTTCTCAGCTCTTCATTCTGCCTACATTCTGCCTGAATGCTTTGTCCGACTGGCCAGAGACGTCTGTGTGTTTTAATCAAGCCTGTAGTTCGATTGTAACTCATACGACCCCATCGCACTGTAACTCAGTAGCGCACACAATTTCTGAAATGGTACACATTTTTAAAAAAGGTTTATAAAGTAGATAAAGATCTTCAAGTATCATAGCTCAGATCAAAAAAGCAGCCCGAATATCAAGATTAAAATAGATCATTCTAAATAGAATTCTCTTTAGGATAATTATTGTTCTACTATTATAAGTATATAGTATATTAATGTAGTATTTCCAGATTTTATGTATATGTACACCACAGATATGTAAGGTGAGGAATTTCAGTAAAATTTACTCTGTGTCTGTCTGTGTGCCTGTCTCTGTGTGTTCCTGTCTGTGCCTTTGTCTGTGCCTTTTTCTGTGCGTGTGTGCATGTGTGTGCATGTGTGTGTGTGTGTGTGTGTGTGTGTGTGTGTGTGCGTGTGTGTGTGTGTGTGTGTGTGTGACAATGTTTGAGACATTATCTGACTTTTTTTTTTCTGTGCGTGGGTTTATTACCTATCCAGCTGAGTGAGTTACTTCAGGTCCGAGTACTGAGTGCTGATGTTGGTTAAACTTGTGTTCTCATATTCAGATACCCAGGTATAAGGGATTTATAAAGGCCAGTGCAACACAGGAAGAGCCACCTGGGTTTCAGGTAAAGCAGGGTTGGAAATGCTAGCACAAGCCCACTCGCACCATCTCATCCTGTTGCTTTCTCAAGTGACAAAAAAGGAGCTTGTATAGTGTTCACATGGGTGCAGAAACTGTTTGCCAAATCCTTTAAGCCTTTTCTGTCACTCTGTTCTGCCCAAATCACACAAACATAGAAAACAGACTAAATTAATGCAGCCTTTCCATTAGCACAGGAAATGACTCAGCGCTCCAAACAGCTGCTTCACTTACATAAGCATTTCAGCTTCCATTAATCAGTGATTCGTTTAACATGACTCAGGTCTCACCTCTGTATGAATCAGCATGATGTTCAGCTTGTGGCCTAGTTTTAATAATGCACCAGAAACAGTGGCCATGTGTAGGGTGTGTTCCTGCTTCTCATGTCCAGTGTTCCTGGGATGTGCTCGAGATTGAGCGCAACCCTACCCAGGGTGAAACAGTTTTTGTGTATGAAGAGCATATACAGTGTTAATACTCTATAAGGATACTCATCCCAGGTGGATAACACATATGGACTTAATATAGAAGTGTGGCTCAGAGATTTCTTTCTCATTAGCATTTATTACTTTTTATTCATGTCGTGTTTCTCTGCATTACATGGTCTGGTTACTCATAGCTGGATATTTTTTTCTGGGCCAGTTTTGGAGATGACAATTGTGTAGCCTACTCTTCTTGCTCCTGACGTCACAGGCAGCATTTCAAAGTCCAAATGTCAAAATGCCATTTCATTTGAGAATGTGCCAACCACCTTTTTTTTTTGGTCTATTTAATCCTTGATTGATTCAGCACTGGCAGTTGATCAGTGAATTGCATGAAGCCACATTTCATCTCATTCCACTCATAGCATTTTCGCTTCCTTATTCTCCTTTAAGCTAATCTAATTTAAAGGTTCAGAACAGCTGAAAGACTTTGGTGTCCTGTGGCACCTCAGGCTCTGTAAACAGATAAAAATCAAATGATGTGAACCATTGATTTCCAACCATTTCGCACAAGGAGGCATCTCTGACTGACTTCTGTGTTATCGATTCAAAAAGCACCTCGGTTTATTCCTACATTCAGGTGTTCTAGCCTAGATGACGCTCATGCATGAGTAGTGTTTTATTAAGCTGGCGCTCTATTCATTTACGTTTCGAATACCACTAGCTTCAGCTCAGATTGCTAACCATAAATCTCAACTGATTAAAAAAGTGTTAAATGTATAATTAGCACAGGAAATGTGTGATGTTTCTTTGGTGCTTCTACCACAGGCTGGAGAACCACCAAGTCACAGTGAGTCACTGATCTTTCAGAAGAGCAGAGCTTTTGTGGCCAGTGAAGGGTTTATAACCAGCAGGAACGAGCCCTCGGCCCTGAGGAGACCTCTAGACTTGGGCCTGGAGGACGATGATGAGGAAGGGGACTCATTCTTTGATGATCCTCTTCCAAAACCTCAGAAGACCTATGGCTGGTAAGAACAGCTATTTGGAACAAGTTTTTCATCGCTGTACAATAATCCTTGTATCAGCAGCATGTTAGAGGTTTCAGCTTGCTTGAACAGACATGTGTTCTTTTACTTTTAGCTTGCAATTGACACAGCTGAAAAGATTCACACTCTGTTTTTTAATGACACCCATTCCATGTAGTAACATGCATTTATAAGAGATTTATAAACCATTTAACTTAAGATCAAAAGTGCATTATTATCATTAAAATTAGTAATGTGTTTTAAGAAGCTTTGCCTCTGTTTCATTAGAGGTTTTTTCATCAACTGTTGCTTCATTTATCATGCCGTCCTTACATGCATTTTCTCTTTTATTGTGGCATCACTGCACTGGGGTACAGTAGTTTACCCTCCACTGATAAGCCATACTCAGGGCAGAGACTTTCTGAAAAGAGCTTTAGTCAGAAAGAGTAAGTATTTCCTTTATTCTCTGGGTGCATTAGTTGCTTCCACCAGCTGACTCTGAGCTATATGTCTGATTTTTTCCCCCCATCAGTGCTCCTGTCAGCTCTTGGTGCTTTTGTATTCCAGCTCTGTTTACTCAACCTCGTCCTTCCTTTCCTTTGTTTCTCCCTTTTTACATGTTTCTCCTGTTCTGTCGCTGCCTGTCGTCTGTCTCTGCTTTCTCCCCTGGTCCCGTAAGGATCCAGCACTCGCAGAGGGAGGAGAGCCTGGCAGGGCCGTCCTTCTCCAAAATGAGGAGGGGTACTAGCCTCAATGAGTGAGTGTGCATGGAGTGATCACACTGCCATTCTAGCCCACTGCAGCCATCTTACCCATGGGTGCAAAACCAGGCTCTCTGGCCCTTTGGTGCCATGGACTCATCATTAGTGCATTATAAATCTCTTGATTTTAAAATGGTGTGTTGTTTGATTGAATAATATAAATTATGCAAGCTGATGACCTGATCCTTTTTGGTTCATCCTGATTCTTTTTGACCTTTTTCTCGTCTTCTGCACATCTGTGCATCATTTTAATCTTAAATGTGTATTCCTGCTCTTCTGTCTGTCTGTGTGTGTGTGTGTCTGTGTGTGTGTGTCTGTGTGTGTGTCTGTGTGTGTGTCGCTGTGTGTGTGTCGCTGTGTGTGTCTGTGTGTGTGTCCGTGTCCGCGCACTCTGTCTGGCCTCAGTTTGTCTGCTATTGGCAGTGACACTGAGGGTGATGGAGAGGACATGTTCTCAGATGCTGAGAACAAGCCCAGCACTAACTCTGAGCCCAGGTGAGCCAGGCTCTGCTATACCTACTAACGTTCTCTTTCCATTTCTCCTCACATGTTACAGAAATCCATCCCATCTGTTAGTAGACATGACACAGTCTCTAACTGTCTGCTGTCTCTCTGTGCCCTGTAGGAGATCAGGATCTGCAAAGCCAGTTGGTTTAACTCCTTCACCCCTGTCAGATACCCCACTGTTAAAGAGGGCAGAACACAACCAAAAAGACACTGTCTCCAGTAAAGATGGTACGAAAACAGGTACACGCCTGGAAATCCAACTACCCGTACATTGTCTATAGTGGAACTGAACTACAATACTCTAAACTCCTGTGTATTTGTAATCCCCAGACTTTCATTAATGTCTTTGCTTACACTAGCAACTGCTCCTAAAGCATCCACTCATTAAGTCTAACAGCTTATTTAATCCTTACTGCTTAGATCGTCGCATCTTAAAAACATATATTTAGATAAGTATGAGATCAGAACTGGAAATTAAGCTGGTTGTTGTAGCTGATTTAGGAGAAACTTTAAACTTAATAAAAAAAAAAAACACTTGTGGTAGAAAATTTATAGTTCCTTTTTTTTTGTTTTTGATATGGTTATATGGTTAGAAATATTTGTATTTATACAGCATTGTATTTCTGCTTGTATTTCTGTATTTTATGAGCTTGTAGTGTGTTCATGATGCATATATACAAAATTGTCATTTTGGGCAGTGTGGTTCAGGTTAATTGGACAAGTCCTAAAATACAGTAACTGGAGAGAGGAAATTGAAAGGTGCTTAAACTAATCACTGATGGATTAAATGTGTATTGAAGGCTGGTTTTATGAAGCCTGATAAGAAACTGGAGAATGAGGCAGACAGGAAATCTAGAACATTACTACTGTATTCATAAGATCATAAGAATAGATAGGTGGGTACATGGGTTGGTTGGTAGCTACTTACTTACTTACTTACTCCCTTCCTTCGTTCCTTCCGTCCAGTAGAAACATGTAGATTTACACTGTACAAAACTATACAAAATATACAGAATATATTAGATTACAAATACACAAAATGTACCAATATATAAACAGATGCAGATTATGTATGAATTGATGCTTATTAGAGCTTGATGTTGGTGTTTCTTTCTCTAAATCCTTTGCTGCTACTGCAAGACTGCAAACGTGTTAGCTGGCAGTCATGCGTTTACAGGCCATTTAAGAATGTTAGTTACAGTTGAGTGAGTGTTAAGTCAGAATGCATGTACCGTGATAACACATCTTGCAACAGATTGACACTGTGGTTTTTAACATTGTTTTTTGTTTTGTTTTTTCCCCCTCTACTCATACATACATAGGCCTTCAGGGTTTAAAAACTCTAAATAAGAAAGCTGGATCCCCTCTGCCCGGTGAGAGATTTTTCATTATTATGCTACATCCAGTGTAAGATGTTTTCTTTTTTTTTAAATATGTATAGCATGATTTTAGCGTTCTGTTTTAAGACGTCTCCTTTCGTTGTTTCAGCAGACGAAGAGCTTGATTACGATGATGACTTCAACAGGTTAAGTTCATTCTGCTCTGTATAGCATGTCTTCTAATATTTCCACTGTGACAGATGAAAGTGAAACAAACTGAAAGTGAAACAAAGTGATTAAAAAAAACAGAAGCCCATTAAACCAAATTGAGTTCAGTTAAAGGAATGTTTGTCATTTAATTTGAGGTATTAAAAATAATTTGAAATAATAAATAATTAAGGATAAATATATGGTAACTATAAATAAAGAATAGAAAATGTTGGCATTATTATATATATTAGGGGTGGCACGGTCCATGAAAAAACACCCGAACCGTTCGGTTCGCTTGTCTCGGTTTGGTTCGTATGTCCATCGCACGGTTCGACGCATGCGCACTGTAGCCCCGTGCTCAGTTTCACCTCAGAGAGTTTCGCGCAAACATACATATAGACAGTAAACGTTGAGTAAGGAGTGCTGCAGAAATGGCAAGTGGAGGAGATAATGAAGGCTGCCCAGATTTGGCAGATGTGCCCGCTTTGTTCAAATCCAGTGTGTGGGAACATTTTGGATTTCATGATACTTACAATGACAACGGAAATAAAACAGTAGATAGAACTGCGACTGTGTGCAAGCATTGTGTAAAATGCATTCAATATGCTAATGGCAACATAGCTGACAGTTCAAATCTGACAGTTCATTTGAAAAGACATCACGCCAATGTGTCAATAAGCACAAACAGGAGAGAGCCGGGTTAGGAAACAACATTTTATAGCAATTTTGATAGCCAGCATTTTTGTTTTTAATATTTAAATATATACAGTGGCACTTTAATCTCTAGTTTCCAAATACTGCACTTTAATTTCAAGTGAAAGAAATGTATCCTCACTCTCAGGAAATAGAAGCATTGTTTATACTGTTTTTGTGTTAAGATGGTTAAACTTATGCTTGACTTTATGATTATGACAAGAATATTATAGAATATATATATATATATATATATGAGAGAGAGAATATTATAGAATTTTGTTTGTTTGTAACATGATAAAAAAAATTCTGATCATATGCCTATATATATATATATATATATATATATATATATATATATATATATATATATATATATATATATATATACATACATATAAATATATATATATATATATATATATATATATATATATATATATATATATATATGAGATCAGAATTTTTTATCATGTTACAAACTAATATAATATTAATGTTTGGGGTTCTCATGCAGAATGGTGCAATTTAATAAAAAGAAAAATAAGACTTTTTATTGTAATTACTGTTAACAGCTTGTTATTTTTATTGTTAAATGGCTTTTTTTTATTATTAAATGGTTCAGTGATCTGCTCACAACATACACTAAAGTTATTCTAAGTAAACTTTAAAAAAGGGAACAAGTGATGCCAAGAACTAACGATAAAACATAAATGCTGTTTATTCATATTGATAGAATAAATCAATTGAATCATTGGTGACTGGTGTAATTTACCCAAGTCATCCAAAATCACATACTGTGTCAGTACCAACCGCATTTGATTTGGTACCTACAGCATTTAATTCAGTAGCTACAGCATTTGATTCAGTAGCTGATACGTACTGATCAGTACATGTCTGCAATATAAATACAATCCACACATATTGTATCCATCATGTTGGCTTTGTCATGTGACATATGACACCAGATTAACCACCAAAAAAGCGCAAATGTTTATTTATCTTTTTTATTGATAGTTCAACAAGTTACAATTTACTCAGGTATTGTTAAGCAAGTATTTCCCCTGACTCCACACTTTAGAATCTTAGCAGAAGAAATAGATCATCTGGGAATTTCTTGCCTACTGGTTTATGAATACTGAGGCTCTGGACATATCAATACTTTGTCATTTTTACGTACTGAGCAGTAGGATAGTATGGATATTCAGCTGTAGCTGATTATTTTAAAATAAACCATTTGTGGCATCAGATCATGCTGATTTTGATTATTTTTCCATTACAGCCTACCCCTAAGTGCAAAGTAATTTAATTATTTACTAGTTATATTTCTTTATTTATTATTATAGATTTTTTCCTTTGCAGTTTGGTGATGGTCATGTTTTGTCCTTGGCAGCTTATATAAAATAAACTGAGTGTGTAATTTAGTTAGTTTGAGTGAACTGAGTGTGTAGTTAGTTTTTGTAGAGCACAAATGAACAAAAGCAAGCAAAGAGTAGCAGATCGACTCAGCCCAAAACAGTAGACTCCTTTTGTTGTTGTTTGTTTTATTGAAAAAAATATATATAAAAATTCTCACTTACCCTCCAATTTTTCCACAGTCACAACTCAAAGACTGAGCTGAGCATCAGTGAGGAGATCGAAGAGGCCTCCGTCGAGGGACCAGATCTCAGTGACAGGGTAACTGTTGATAAATCTCCTTCATGTAGGGTCTTAGTGTAGCTTTAATAAGATGCATAGGTGGCTCTCACAATACCAGGTATTGTATGACAAGCAGTAACAGACAGCCTGACATCTGTAAGAGTGTGTTGTGGTTCTCTGCAGCATAACAGATACCAAAGCTTCAATAATTAAAGTCTCTATTTCTGACTCGTCTGCGTCTCTTCCTCCAGCTTGAAGAGATCACTCAGGATGTGAGCGTGTCTCAGACGAGTCAGGCTGCAGATTACATGGAAGACGTGGCGTGACAAGCAGAAAACAGCTCATCCTCTTTTTTGTGTATTTATGTAATTGTGTAAACTACATGTCAGCAGTTCCTATTAAAACTCTATTGTTCACGGTTGAGTTCCTTTTTTCGGTGGTTTATTAAGTATTTGCTACATTTCGAACCTGAAAAGTTATTGATTTTTGGTGTATGAAATGCATCAACCATGCATCAACATTGCTGTGTGCATACGTCTATAAAGCTAACTGTGGTGCTGGTTAAGAGATCGTAACCTCAGCGATGATATTTAAAAGACTTCCAGATTGAATCAAAGACTCCACCTCATTCAGGTACGTGCATGCACACGTTTTCGAGCGTACAGTCTCGCACATCAACAGCTGTGAAACAGACGCAGCAAGGCAAGTATGCATTTTTGTTTCCTCTTTGCTTGTTTTCATGAGATTTTTTTTTTCCATCTTGCAATAGATTGCTGTTTTTTAACACTGAATTAGACTCTTAAACTCTAGACGTTTTTGAGAGTCTTGTGCTTACATTAAGTCTAATTAAGCTGCTAATTAAGCTGCTAACTTTTAGCTTATTTCCTTTTTTTTCTATTTATTTTACTATTAACTTAGTCAACAAAATTATTATTGTTAATAGAAAAATTGGGATGTTCAGTCTGAAAAGGAATAATGGTCTATATTGTCAAATTTTTAGCAAAATTCATAATTGTTGGTTTTGCAACTTGTTTAAAAGACTCCATTTGGAATGTAAACCAAAAATATTTTTTACTCTATGTATGCATTTATCTCATTTATCAATGAGCTCTATACATTTTTCCACTTTAATTACCGGCAAGGAAAAACATGGAAGTTTCTAACAGCCTGAATTAATTTAAATCAAATCAATAAGCGATATAATTTAAAAAATAAGGCTTGTTAATTTTAAATGTGTACTCTGATTGTTGGCGTTTAATTGGAGCCTTATTTCTCTTTATTTTTGAACTGTCTATGCATAGAACATAATTTGACATTTTTAGTTTTTGTTTTTTTGAGTATTTGAGGTTGGGATTAATCATCACGGTTTCAGTCGGCTGCTTTAACATGTGCAGGTGCTGATCTGTGGTAAATGTGTATTTCAAAAAAAAGAAAAAAAAAGCCAATAGCACACAATCCTGTATTTTTAACCCATCATGAGTTTTGTCATATGTGGGACAATTTATCTAAAAACTGGCAAAGGAATGCAATGCTAAAGCAAAAAAAACAAAAAAAAAACATAGTTAATCGTTCTCTGTGAGTTCTGGTACGCTGAATCCTTACGGTAAAACTCTTCTTGAAAATTCTTAAACTTTATATATAGGTCATTGAGACTAAATCTTGACTCATGACTCTTAGTGGCTTTTATAACATGTACGTGACCTGATTCCTGCTAATTTCCTACTTCTGCATTATGAAAATGACAACTTAGTTCAAAGCAACAGTAAACCTTCAGATTTTTCATCTTGATTACACAAGGTGCTTTTTGACATTGTGTGTACCACATTGCCTAGTTTAAAAATGACTTTTTTTAGTCTCCCTTGCTCCCAAACCACTATCACATATTAAAGTTTTTGGTTTTGAGTTTAAACGTTTATACCCATGTCTTGAAAATTTTGTGTAGGTTCAAAATCCAGGACTGTCCTTGAACAAGCACCTCAGTTCCTAGACTTGGATCATTCCAAAAAAAATTTATCAAATCGGGCAAACTGAGAAATGTAATAAATAGTTTATTAGTCTCTTGCATTATGTGGTTATGGGGGGAAATATTCTCTGACAAAAGGAATAGGTAAAAAGTCAAGGAAGGTCATAGTTGTGTTAACTTTAGTTAGATGTTTTTTCCCCTCATATTTTTATTCTTCTTTTGTCCACAGTATCAGAAGACAAACATGACTATGGAATATGCAGATGAAAACGAATGGGAGAGTCCATGTGAAATGAATAGAAATTCACTGAATAATAATGTTAAGTACTATCTCCAATACTATGTGCACTCACTTATCTGCATTGTAGGATTTATTGGCAATGTCTTGGTGATCCTTACATATGCTTTCTACAAGCGCACCAAGTCCATGACGGATGTTTACCTACTGAACGTGGCCGTAGCAGATGTCCTGTTTGTAGTGGCTCTGCCTCTGCTCATATTCAGTGAGCAGAATGACTGGGCTTTGGGTGATTGGTCCTGCAAGGTGTTGCGTGGTGCCTACAGTATCAACCTCTACAGTGGCATCCTACTGCTGGCTTGCATCAGTTTAGACCGCTACATGGCCATAGTACAAGCTCGCCGCTCTTTCAGGTTCCGCTCGAGCATGCTGATCTACAGTTACTTGATCTGTGCATTTGTCTGGATTTTAGCCTTCATTCTGACTTTGCCCACCCTCATCTACTATGAGCGCTACAAACCTACTGTCTCAATGCAAACTTTTGATATGAACTTCACAAATATTGAAGACTACAGCCAATGGACTACAACACATGCACCTCTATCGAGCCTGCACATGGAACAGCATGTGTGCTTCTTTCGCTTCAATGACAACGACACTGCGAAGCTCTTCAAAGTGCTAGTGCCGAGTTCTCAGGTCGCTGTTGGGTTTTGCTTGCCATTGCTGGTCATGGGCTTCTGCTACTCCAGTGTGGTGTTTACACTCCTGCGTGCCAAAAACTTCCAAAGGCACAAGGCTGTGCGTGTGGTCCTGACGGTAGTGTTGGTCTTTATCACCTGTCATCTGCCCTACAATGCGGCACTGTTGTATGATCTCATTTACATGTTCTCCAATTCAGAGTGCATGGATCAAAACAACACACACCTGCTGCTGATCCTCACTGAAAGCCTGGCCTACCTGCACTGCTGCCTCAACCCACTTCTCTATGCCTTTATTGGAGTCAAATTCAGGAACCATTTCCGCAAGGTTGTGGAGGACCTCTGGTGCCTTGGGAAGAGCTACATTGGTGCAAGACGTGCGTCTCGGATGACCTCCGAGGCATACCTATCTTCCCGAAGGTCTGTGGACAGCGCAGGGAATGAAAATGCCACCTCATTCACCATGTAACAAATTGGCTTTCCCTGGTTAACAGTTAATGCTGAGGTGTCTCTGTGTGTGTCTGTATCTCTGTGTGTCTCTCTGTGTGTGTTTATCTCTGTGTCTCTGTGTGTCTCTGTGCCGTGTGTGTGTGTGTGTGTGTGCGTCTCTGTGTGTGTGTCTCTGTGTGTGTGTCTGTGTGTGTCTCTGTGTGTTTATCTCTGTCTGTTTGTGTCTGTGTGTGTCTCTGTCTCTGTGTCTCTCTGTGTGTGTGTGTGTGTGTGTGTGAGAATAAAGGTTTAGTCATTACAGAATGAACAATTTATATTATTCATGTTCTGTTATCCCTTTTTTGTACATAGTGTTTTAATATATATTGAAGTCTATTGTTTCTTTTTTTTCATAAATGATATGAGCTTCAACTACATAAATATGCCCCTCTAATTTTATTAGTAATATCTTCCTGCACCAGTGTAGTGTGCTGTGTGTTTGTTGTAGCTACTGAGCACACGTACACACACATTTTACCTGTCTAGTTGCTGAAGAAGGTCCTTTGGTTTTGACGTGGGATACGTCCAAGGTACCAGTAAAGGGTCATCTCTGAGCAGATGATATTTTAGGGTGTGATACTTGGGTGAATGCATCAGGACCAACAGCTTGCTGAGCTTTGTGAATAATATGAAGCACATCTGCTGCTACTGCTGGTGCACTGGACACGGATTTTAAATTATATATATAGTGAGGGGACCATTTAAATAAAATGTTATAGATATAAATAAAGGTAGTTGTAGCAATCTCTTGCCATGTTGGAGTCTTTGGAGCATAATCTTGTTTTTCTCTTGTTCTTGTTTTAATCGAGTTTAAAGCTTAACGCAAGGTTTTATTAAAACTTAGTCCTTTTCTTTATGGTTGCTATCCTATTGCAAACTGATTCAATAAATACCAAAAAGAAACTTTCTATTTGCAGAGATAAATATCACATCACTAATACTTTAGGTCTGCTTCATGTGTTTACCTCACACGCTGTGACAAGATCTCTCAGAACGAATCAGATGACTGTACGCTATAAAGCCCCTAATACATCACCAGATAGAAGTCTACATCATAAGACACGTGGAATTTTTTTTTTTTTTACTTCATTTAGTTTTCAAAGATTATGCTGTTATTAATGATGTCCTGTACCAAATAAAAAAAAAGCTTTTGCTGATTCATGCTGAAAAAATAGTCATAATTTATTCCTCCCTCCTCACAAGGAGACCATGAACTATACCTTTGAAAAAATTTAAGAAAAAACACAGGTCCAGGGTTATTTCATATGGAGGGTCATTGCTGCCACCTTTTACTGCTTCAAGTACATATGAAGCCTCAGACATCAGAGAATGACCTACTACTACTACTAATTAGAATAATAATTATATTATTATTATTATTAAATAATATAATGATAAAAGAGTAATAGCCCCCCATGTATTCACAAACATGTATTTGATCATAACTGATATTATACATTCCAGTTCCTAAATAAGAGTTTCTCATTAAAACCTATTCACTGAACTGCTAAGATATTTTTTCATGAAGTTAATAGTAATGGGCTCGAAAATGAAACTCGACAGTGATTGGTTGGCTATTGCAGATCGGAATGCTTAGATGTGAAAAAAATTCCCACCTACCAGGCCGGTTAGCTCAGTTGGTTAGAGCGTGGTGCTAATAACGCCAAGGGTTCGATCCCCGTACGGGCCATTACTTGTTTTCTTCTCTTAATATGCCACGACTCATATTACTTTTGATAATAAAGGACACTTGTCAGTGATGGAAATCAGTGGGAGCACTTACGTATAACATGAACTGAACCTTAAAAATGCCTTGTGTGTAGGCGCACACTATAATAAAGCTTATTCTGGGTCTGATTCTGAAATGCATTAGGAGATACATTTCTGCAGGACGAGGTGTGTGCCGGTAGATGGCGCTAGATACATATACATTTCTGCAGGACGAGGTATGTGCCAGTAGATGGCGCTAGATACATATACATTTCTGCAGGACGAGGTGTGTGCCAGTAGATGGCGCTAGATACATAAACATTTCTGCAGGACAATGTGTGTGCCAGTAGATGGCGCTAGATACATATACATTTCTGCAGGACGAGCTGTGTGCCGGTAGATGGCGCTAGAAACATATACATTTCTGCAGGACGAACTGTGTGCCGGTAGATGGCGCTATATACATATATATTTCTGCAGGACGAGCTGTGTGCCGGTAGATGGCGCTATATACATATACATTTCTGCAGGACGAGCTGTGTGCCGGTAGATGGCGCTATATACATATACATTTCTGCAGGACGAGCTGTGTGCCGGTAGATGGCGCTAGAAACATATACATTTCTGCAGGACGAACTGTGTGCCGGTAGATGGCGCTAGATACATATACATTTCTGCAGGACGAGCTGTGTGCTGGTAGATGGCGCTAGAAACATATACATTTCTGCAGGACGAACTGTGTGCCGGTAGATGGCGCTATATACATATATATTTCTGCAGGACGAGCTGTGTGCCGGTAGATGGCGCTATATACATATACATTTCTGCAGGACGAGCTGTGTGCCGGTAGATGGCGCTATATACATATACATTTCTGCAGGACGAGCTGTGTGCCGGTAGATGGCGCTATATACATATACATTTCTGCAGGACGAGCTGTGTGCCGGTAGATGGCGCTAGAAACATATACATTTCTGCAGGACGAACTGTGTGCCGGTAGATGGCGCTAGATACATATACATTTCTGCAGGACGAGCTGTGTGCTGGTAGATGGCGCTAGAAACATATACATTTCTGCAGGACGAACTGTGTGCCGGTAGATGGCGCTATATACATATATATTTCTGCAGGACGAGCTGTGTGCCGGTAGATGGCGCTATATACATATACATTTCTGCAGGACGAGCTGTGTGCCGGTAGATGGCGCTATATACATATACATTTCTGCAGGACGAGCTGTGTGCCGGTAGATGGCGCTATATACATATACATTTCTGCAGGACGAGCTGTGTGCCGGTAGATGGCGCTATATACATATACATTTCTGCAGGACGAGCTTTGTGCCGGTAGATGGCGCTGTGCTTGCAGCTGCTATTCATAGCTTATCTGAAGAAGAAGAAGAAGAAGAAGCAGAAATCCGGCAACTCTAAAGCGGAAGTAAGTACGTGGCCGGACCAGCTGACGTTTCTACACGATGGCGACTGAGGTTCAGAGCGGCGACCTCAACGGTGGAAATGCGAGCCGTCTCGAAGTTTCCATCGACGGCTTGACACTGAGCCCAGATTCTGAGGGAGAAGCGGATCACACGGACGCTGTCGGGCCGCACACAGACACCCACAGCGACCCGGAGCCGAGTCCCGATGCACCGGGCGACGGGGAGCAAAATACCGAGAGCTCCGTGGAGATGATCTGGGGCTTTCCTTTAATGGAGCTCTACGGCCTGGCGCTCAAATTCTTTAAAGGTACACATGTGTTTTATTTACACTCTCATACATGAGACCAGTTCTGTTCTCAAACTGTAAAACTCTAACGATTAAGGCTGTTTATATAGCCCAGTCAGTTAGCATGCTAGCTAACTAGCTTAGCTTAGTTTCTTCTGTTGTGGCTAGATGTTATTAGCCGATTAGCTTTTGCGTGTTATTTGCTGTTTTCCGTGTCGTTCAGGTCGGTTATCGTGTCACTGGTGTGCGTTTTGCTGTATGTTCGTGTTAACTGTGGGTTGTTTACCGATGTTTAGCCCTACAGCTAATAGCTAACAGCTAGCATTGGCTAAAGATGGCTAATGACGAGGAGCTGGTTTGTCTGGTGCGACATGTCAGGTCTCAGTGATCGTGTTACTTTGCAAGCTCGTTATCTTTCACTTCATTTAAAGTGTGTTGTTTTTAATACCACGTTAAAATCGTATCCTTTAGTTGAGCTGTGGGCAGAAGGGAGATGCTACATGTCCAGTTCAGAGGAGATTTGGATCTTTAGAAAGATAGGATTTATGTAGAAACACTGAACACAGGTTTTTTTTTTAAAAAGCGAGAGGTAAAAAAAGTCTTTCTAAGGTTGACCTTTTAAATGTAGTCACACATTCTCACACTTTCAATAGTGTGTGCTGTTGGGAGACAATAGAGTGAACACAAGGCATAAAAACCACACACTGAAATGACATGAAACATCTTATATTTAAAAAATCTTGAGTAAAGTTTGTGTATTTAAAGTGGCTGTAAATACATTCGTTGTGTAATCGTTGCTCTCTGACTTAAATATGATCTCATACACAGACAGCTACAAGGAATGTAAAATGTTCATCTCAAACACTGTTTGGACCTAAATAATGGCATCCTGTAAAAAAAATTGCCTTAAATGCTGTTATCAGTTCACTTGATTGCATGTAAACACAATGATTGAAATACTGTCAAACATAAATCCAGCAACTCTGAACATTATAAATCTGGCAACTCTAAAGATTATAAATTTGGCACTTCTAAAAATTATAAATCCGGCAACTCTAAACTCTAATCCAGCAACTGGTTTTATATTAACACCTTACTGTAGGAGACTGTCATTTTACACTCTGTTCACACTTACATGTGTGTGTCCTCCGAATTCTTGCCACAATTCGAAGCACACTGTTACATAGAACACATCAGAATGTTGTATATTACAGTTTCCATTCACTGGAGCTTAAACAGTGAAACATGTTGCAGCACGACTGTGCATCTGTACACATCATTATCTCTGCCGATCTCTATCACATCAAACTCGAGTGTCCGGCACAAAATCCTGACCTCAACCCAACTGAGCAAATTTTGGAATGAACCGAAAGACCAACTTCACCCCAGGACTCTTCAGCCTGTACTCATTAATGCTCCCGTGGCTGAATGAACACACACCGTCACAGCCCTGCACCAAAATCTAGTGGAAAGCCTTCCCAGAAGAGTGAAGCACAGGAGGACTAGATCTGGAATGAGAGTGATGGTCATGTGTGTGCAACCCTGTGGCTTATGTAGAGTATTATTGATTGGAGTTAATGTAACAGAAGCAAGGAGGCATGACTGCAAGATCAAATGTGATTGGTGTTTAATGAACATCCGGGTGCCATATGTAGCCCAGTAAAAAAAAAAAAAACCTCAGTTGTAATAAATGAATAATGGTTAATGTTTTTTTAAAATTCTGATTTAAAATATTAAGTTCGTGGGTTGAAAGGTTAAAATTGATAAATGCTTAAAATTATTTTTTTATTACATTTTTAAATGTATTTTTTAATGTTCTTTTTTTTCTAAAAATGTATTTGATTAAGCAGGCTTTTATTTAATTTATCACAACTAATCTGTGCATTTTTTTTGTGCAATGCAACTGGGCTGCACATCGAACCTTTTCTACCTTTTTTGTAACGTCAAGCTTGTGATTCAGAAGTGGTGTGTTTTATACACAGTAGGCTAAAGAGGGTTTTTTTTTTAAAGGCAGCACAGTGATTGCTCTCCAACTAGCACTGAATTTGAGCCAGAATTGCAGAGATCATTTGGAGAAAACTACACTATCCATACACTAGCAGCTAATTACAGCTGTTGGGTGTCTGCTGAGTTTTTATCCTCACCTCACTGTTAACCCACTGTCCTTCCTGATCACATTTCTTTTCATTGACCTTGAGTTGTGCAACATTAAACCACCAGTTTTCCAAACGTAATAAGTGCCATTAGATACAGCGAAGTTCAGAGGATGTTGATATGTTATGCTACGTATGGCACGTTATCGTTTCTGTAGTGACTGAGATTCATTTTAGTAAGGAGACGTTAACATTTGTGGAAGGAGTCTTTTTGTCAGTGTTTTTTTTTTTCTACCTCTAGGCAGGCAGGCAGGCAGTATGATGTCCATCATGAGAGAGAGGTTTATGCATTTTGACAATTTTTCCATCACTTTTCAACAGAAACAGAGAATCTTACCATGTTGTGATTTATTCCTTACTAAGACTGTTAATCAGTAAGGATGTAGGTCTGAGCGCCACACTGTGTCTTGAGGCTGTAAAGGGTTGACAGCTCATTTCGGAAGTATTTGTTTACATTTAGATGACTTGGACTTCCTTGTACTCACTGGTTCTGCAGGTTTCTGCGATAAGACAGCTGTGTGATTAAACCTTTTTTGATTGCTTGGACCTAAAGCTCATACTGGCTGCGGTTGGTTTTAAGAGGTTGTGCACGGTATTGATTTCAAGCACTTTTCTGTAGATTATGCTGCTTGCGTGGATAGAGTTTAATGCATGAGGCCTTAGGAGTGGGGAACAGAGGTGTTGGTGCATTAGAGAGGGTGAGATGAAGGAATAGTCAAACAGCCAGGCTGTAATAGGCAAGGCAGCGCACACAAATGCTTTTACACGTAATAATCTCTATCTCTTTGCTGATTGTTTTGAGATGATGTCATAAGTTGTATAATTGAACTGTCACTTCAATACGTGATCACCAGAGATTTGGTAGTTTATATATCGGCTTGTACACATCCATAACTGCAGCGTAATCCATGTACGTAACATAAACACAAATGCCGTTTCATTTCAAGAACTGCTTTACTACTACTTACAGAAAAAGATGGAAAGGCCTTCCACCCAACATATGAGGAGAAGTTGCGTCTGGTGGCTCTTCATAAGCAGGTGTCTCAGGGACCATACAATCCAGATGCCTCCCCTGAAGTGGGTTTCTTCGACGTGCTGGGAAATGACCGCAGGTAAGCATCACGATTTCAGTCTTGATCCTGTTCAAAACTTTTCTCTAGCTGCAGTGACCGGAGTAGGAGTTAGGGGCTTAAAAAACAGCCTTTTTAATGGCTTTTTTAATTATCATCGTTAACACAGTTAATTATTCATAATAATTAAGTGGAAGTAGGTAGGGCTTCAAGGAAGTCATGGTTAAAGGTGGGGTCTCCGTCGTTTGAAAGCCAATGTTGACATTTGAAATCACCAAAACAAACACGCCCCTAACTCAAATGGGTCCCACCCCTGTATTGATAGCTCTGCTTACACATACACCAGACAAGTATAACCCAAGTACACACTTTGTGAGCTGACACTTGAAACTGAT
Organism: Tachysurus fulvidraco; assembly: GCF_022655615.1. Classification (NCBI taxonomy): domain Eukaryota; kingdom Metazoa; phylum Chordata; class Actinopteri; order Siluriformes; family Bagridae; genus Tachysurus; species Tachysurus fulvidraco. The sequence continues at coordinate 11,217,566 of NC_062533.1, forward strand.
AATGGAGGAGGTTTAGACACACCAGGCTTATAGGGTGTAGAAAGAAATGTGTTTTTGTCATAGCTGAAGGGAAGAACAATACGATTGCAGATAAACAAACAAGCAAAAATGACACACAAGCACAATCATGCAAAGGACAAAGGCATATATTAGTTCTGTGAATCAAAGCAAAATCAACGTTACTCACCTATCGAGAAGGAAAAAAACAACCTCGGCATCCCATCGCAGGCCTTCCCGCGCCTTCATTTCTCTCCAGCGCTGGAAAGCTGATCCTATATTAACACGGGTCCTACTTCTTGCCTTATCGTAAGCCTTTTTTCGCTTTCTTTCTTTTTTATCCTCCATGTCAATGTGAAAACCGCTTACTGCTAATGTCACATATGCGCACTGAACACTCTCTCTGCCCATATTGACAAGACCCGCCCCTTTCTGCTCATTGGCTACACGTTTGTTTTGTTTTGTTTGCTGGCCCGACTCAGTTTTCTGAAGCATTTCTCAAACAACGGAGACCCCACCTTTAATGTTATAGATTTCACGACAGCCTTACAAATCATTTCAGGTTCTTTTGTGCCTTATTTTATGGTTGAGTAGGACACATTTGGAGTATTTCTGACACTCCACGGTACTCTACAGTAAATTATGGTGCTCCTAGGGCAAGTCTGGTTATATACTACAATAATAATAATAATAATATAACTGGATTAAAAGACACTGATTAAGGACATTAATAGCTCGTAGGTCAAGCAAATGCTGATTGGTTAAGACGGCGGCTTTAAATCGTTGGCCAAGCACAGGGCCTAACCCTAACAGAAACATCAAGCAGTTAAAGGATGAGCTAGTGGGCGCTGTGTTACCTCCGTATAGTGACAGTGACTGAAGATCCACCGATTTTCTTCTATTCTCTCTTTCTTTTCAATGTTTGTTGACCATTCTGCTCTTTTCCTTATGTGTGAGGATATTAACAGATACTTTATGCATACAACTGTGTATTGAATTTGCGTATTCGGTGTTTAAATCAGCTCCAAGTTTTTTATTATACAAATTATTCACAGCCTGATGTTCACGATCAGCTTCATTTATTATTTACCTTATCTCCCTCTTTCTACTGTTCAGTCAGTGTGTTCAGTGAAGCGAAAGGAAACATACTGATCACTGAAGTGATTGATTTACTGCTCATTTCTAACGATCCTGTAACTGTGCTGCACTTGTTTTGCGTTGTAATGTGTGTGTTTCAGAAAAGAGTGGGCGTCATTGGGGAACCTCGGGAAGGAAGAGGCCATGGTGGAATTTGTCAAGCTGTTAAATAAATGCTGTACTTTATTTGCACCGTTTGTCGCATCTCACAAGATCGAAAAAGAGGAGCAAGAGAAGAAGAGGTGAGGCGTATATTTGTGTCCTTCCAGGGAGGTAGTAGCCACTAGCTGCTGTAGTAGCTTTGTTGTTTGTTTATTCACGCTACCAGAGCAGAAGCACTCCTGCTCTTTGGATTGTAAACAAACCCACAAGTACTGTGTATGTATGTATGTCGGGGCACTGACAGTGACTTCTGACTCAATAATTTGTTCTTTGGATTTCTTTGAAAACACATTTTTGCGGTTGAACGCTTTCATTATCGCCTGTCGTTTCTATCCCCAGCACCATGATTACAGATTTTATGTTTATTTATGTTAAATATATAAAATGTGTCATGATGGTTCATCTTACTGCTGCACTCTGTCTGTTCTTTTTATATTGTACTTGTCCTGTTTATTAAAATTATTGCACCAATTCTGCTCATTTTTTTTGGACCAAACATTTAAATGAATCACAGTTACAAAGCCTTGTCCTGTTCCTGCAAATACGTTGTTTTAATTATTTGAGTCTTTTCACTTGCACATGTTTTCTTTGTAAGCCACTGGAGGCTTCCTGTGCTTGAACACAGAAATGTAAACGTGTAACACCTTGTCGTGTGTTTAGTCTCATATCTGAGGTATTTGTCTATGCCAGGATTGAGGAAGAGGAGCAGCTGCGCCGAGAGAGAGAGGAGCTGGAGCGTCAGTTGCAGGAGGAGGAGCGACGCCGGAGGGAGGAGGAGGAGAGACTGAGGAGGGAAGAGGAACAGAGGAGGCAGGTTGAGGAGGAGAGACTTCGTGTGGAGCAGCAGAAGTGAGTGTGAAAAATTGCGGACTCTACTGACAGACTTTCTGCTTCTGTAATGGGTTTGTTTTTTTTGTGTGTGTGTGTGCGTGCGTGCGGGCTGGTGTGTGTGTGTGTGTGTGTGAGAGAGAGAGAGAGAGACAGAGAGAGATACACACATCAGACATTCAGCCAATGGTTTACGTGTGACCTATGACACTTTTTTTTTATTTTTCTTCACTAAGAGGAAAAAGCCATGAGTTGAAAGAGAGAAACCTTTTATATCAGTGTTGCACAGTGGAAGAGCAGGTCTAATAAGAGCAGGTCTAATAGTCTCAGACTGCAGGACGGGATTCTAAGGAAGGCTTGTACATTTTAGTATTTCTTAAATGCACACTTACTATGTCGTGTCCTCTGGCACTCGCAGGCAGCAGATCATGGCTGCGTTAAATGCACAGACAGCCGTGCAGTTTCAGCAGTATGCGGCGCAGCAGTACCCAGACAGTCCCGAACAACAGCTCATTCTCATCCGGCAGCTGCAGGAACAGCACTACCAGCAGTACATGCAGCAACTCTACCAGGTGCAGCTGGCCCAGCAGCAGGTATGGTAACGTACTGAGATTAGCTCTCTAATAGGTCTGAAAGGAACAACACACACAGTGGAATGCGGTACAAGGAAAAGAACTGGTGACCAAGTGGTGTGAGAAAATAACCAACACGTCTCAGGGTTTCAGTTCTCATATAACAGAAATTTGTTAATCATTTTATTGTTTCCGGATTGCAGCTAAATAGTTTGCATCATATTTTTTACATTTAACAGACCTAAAGTGGCATGTAAGGATCATCTACTGTAATAACATTCGTAGGTTAAATAGTTTATTTATTTGTCTCAGAAGGTGTACAAATAGCTGGTGTGGATACATGTTGTAATTCCAGCCAATCAGCAGCCTCCATCGTTTCCACCTGTTGGGTTTGGCACCGACTTGTTTACATTTACAGCGTTTGGCAGACACCTTTATCCAGAGCGACGTACAAAAGTGCTTTAAATCTCTATCATAGAATAGCTGTACGGACCCCTAGGGGAAGTTCATTCTACCACCTTGGTGCCAGAACAGAAAAGAGTCTTGCCTCTTACCCTGAGAGATGGTGGGACCAGTCGAGCAGAGCTGGTAGATCTGAGGGTGTGGTGCATTGTGAGGAGTGATGAGGGGTTTGAGGTAAGAGGGAGCTGGCCCATTTTTTGCTTTGTAGGCAAGCATCAGTGTTTTAAATCTGATGCGTGCAGCTACTGGAAGCCACTATCGCAGCAGCAGGGTGGTATGTGAGAACTCGTGCAGCTGCATTTTGGATCATTTGCAAAGGACGAGTTGCGTCGATAGGTAGACCTGTCAGCAGTGAGTTGCAGTAGCCCAGTCTTGCAATGGCGAGACACTGAAGTACAAGAGCAAAAATGGCAGAATCATTTTAATGTTGTAGAGAAGGAACCAACATGAACGAGTCACATTAGCAACATGAGAGGAAAAGGATAGTTGATTGTCCATGGTTACCCCAAGGCTAAGAGATTACATCATTGTCCAGGGATATTGCAAGATCATGACCTGGGGATGAATCACCTGGGATGATCAGCAGTTCAGTTTTGCTGGGATTGAGCTTCAACCGATGAGCTGTCATCCACTACGATATATCTGCCAGACATGCTGAGATCCGAACAGAAGCTGTGGTATCCGAGGGTGGGAAGGAGACAGTTGGTATCATTTTTTTACCAACTGCCTTTTATTCTGTTTTTCTTTTAGGCAGCCCTGCAAAAACACCAGGAAGACTCTATAGTTTTCTCCAAGTTGGAGGCGAGCGAGACATCGGCCTCCCCAGTCGGCGACGAGACTCCCACGGTGAACGGCCAGGCAGAGTCCTCCATTGACAGCATAGATCGAGAGCCAGAGCTGGAGCCTGCAGAGGAGGTCACTGAGAATGGCCCAACAGGTGGGAACGCTCAGAGAGAAGCCAAGGAATTATTTTGCTTTTAAATGCATTCACATTTTACACACGTTTATTGTCTTGAAGTGGATTCTGTTCTCCACTTTCATTTATGTTCCTACAATTGTTTTTTTATTTATTTAATAGACAACAAATATACCTTATGTTGCTTTTACAAACTACCTACACTATCTCTGGTTCTACCCCTCCAGACTCTCCTCCGGTGATAGCAGCCCCCTCTATGTGGACACGGCCGCAGATCAAAGACTTTAAGGAGAAGATTCGCCAGGATGTGGACTCCGTGATCACGGTGGGACGAGGGGAAGTGGTCACCGTTAGGGTCCCCACTCACGAGGAGGGCTCTTATCTCTTCTGGGAATTTGCCACAGACCATTATGATATCGGGTTTGGTGTCTTCTTCGAATGGACTGACACCACCAACGCCTCAGTCAGCGTGCACGTCAGTGAGTCCAGTGACGAAGACGAGGATGAGGACGGTGAGGGGGGAAAACTTTTTTTTATATCCACACCATGTTATATATATATATATATATATATATATATATATATATACTTTATGTATGATCATTACAATTTAATTACATTTTACAATTTTACAAAAATAACTGAGTGTAAGAAGGCCAATAATGATATTTGGTGTTCCCTTAAACTGTTTTGGTTCTTGACAAGACAGTCTGTTCTGACATGTATGTAGTAATTAGGTCTGCTGTCTAATAGACTCTCACCATTGATGAATCCAGTGAGGAGTAGTGATGCATGCTCTGACCTGCGTTGTACCTAATATCTAAAGTATTTCTTTTTTTAATGTTTATGAATTACATCATTTTTTGTGAGATTTCATTAAATGGTAGCAATTTTGGTAATGATCAAGCAGACATGGTTTTTAAAAGAACTACTCACAGAAGTAGAATACGCAGAATCCAACCTTCTGAATAAAATTTGCAGGACTGATTACATAAGAAGTGCTAACTGTGCTAACCAGCTAACTCTCTCTTTCTCTCTCTCTCTCTTTCTCTGTTTAGAGCCTCAGAGCGAGGAGGAAAAGGCAAAGAAGGAGGCGGGGAAACCTCAAGTGGATGAGATCGTGCCGGTTTACCGGCGGGACTGCCATGAGGAGGTATACGCGGGGAGTCACCAGTACCCTGGTCGTGGCATCTACCTACTCAAATTTGACAACTCGTACTCCCTCTGGAGGTCAAAGAGTGTCTATTACAGAGTCTACTACACTAGATAAGCCTGGGATCAAGACTATGGAGCAAAAGTGTGTGTGTTGTGTGTGTGTCTCTGTGTGTGTGTGCACACGCATGCGTGAATGTGCATATGTGTATGGGGTGCATCTCGTTCCATTTGAGTTTAGGACGATTGGCCTCTGATGTATTCGAGGCACCTCTGTTTTTGTTTTGCACTCTGAAAGGCGTGCTCTAGGATTCTGTGCTTCTGTTCACGGTGTGATTCCATGTTCTAATGTCATCTAAAGAGGTGCTTTGGCCACTAAGAGAGCTGTATGTGTTCATTCAAATGGCCCAACTACTCGATATGTTCAGATAAAGAGTCTAGGGAGTATGGTTATAAATTAGAGGAGTTTTTCGTGGGAATTAATGAATTAATGCTGCTTTTCTGCCTTTTTTTTTTTTTTTTTTGCTTGGACCAATGCATTTATTTCCTTACTTTATTTCTTAGAAAGTCCACATGATTTCTAGCACCACTCTATAGCAGGACACTTCCTGGGAGCTGTTTATTAAAGTGGCCTCATGGCTGTTTGAATATTCATTTCTGTATAGTATTTTTCAAAAGCAAGCCCTCCATCTTATTAGTGAAAATGTCTCTCATTCAATTCTTTTTATGTATCTGTGCATATTCCAAAGTTTTCATATGCTACATTACTGAAAATGTAAATAATAACTTGCACTGATGATGATGATGATTAGTAGTAGTTACTGAACACCTGCAATAAGAAGTCAGGCCTTTATTTAGAGCAAGTTCAAATTCAGGACAAAAATCTAGTTAATATTAATATTCGATAATTAGTTATTAGTCCGATCCCTTGTGTAACAAATTCTCTCACAGTATAATATCTAAGAGGAAATCATCCCGGTGAGTGTTTACAACGGTAAACGTACATGCTCGATATATTAACAGCATAATATACGAGCAGGCATGTCGAAGTAAACGTAACGTCACCTCACCTTTATACCAGTTACACTTTTTTCTAAGTTTTTCCAATTAACTTAATCATTCCGATCTGATTCTCAATTGAAGACGTAGTTCACATGCCGATTTGATTTTGATTTGATTTTACAGATCTTCCGCGTCAGTATAGCCTCGTGTACGTTCTAATGATATTTTAGTAAGGTTTAAGCAGCTCCTTTTTAGTGGAAATAAATGTTCTCTGGCTTTCTAAAACACTGGTCCAGGTGGTTGTAGAAAAGCAGCAACTTCCTCTTTTAGGTGAGCACTGGAACATCTGCCAGCTGTCTACACATCTGTAATAGTAATAACACATCACATATCAGCGTATAGTACAGGTTTGATCCAGGAAACAATAAACCAGTGATACATGACTTTTCTACTGAGAAGGTTGGGGAGTAATGAATGTGAGGATTAAACAGATATATAACTTGCAAAGAAAAAGAATTGTTTTTGCTTAAAGTGGTTGGATTGTGTGTAAAGCGTGTCATAAATATTTATTAATCTGCCTTGTAGATTAGGGTCCTTGATGTCTGTCATATTACATAGAACTTCTCCCAACTCTTCTACTTCTGATTGAGCTTCTCATCTCTTTAACTGGTCACTTTCATAATTTGTAGGGGGTTTTTTTGTTTTGTTTTTTTCCAGAATTTTGGGTTCTGTAAGTAACACTTGTGGCATGTGTTCACTGTGTTGTTTTTTTCCTTTGGTTTGTCATTGTTACAATTTTAAACACATAGTTATATAAAGCCACAACATCTAAAACAAAGTAAATTCCTGGTCTGATACGTTATAAGGACACTTTTATCTTTATTACCAACTAACCGTCGTGTGTTTTTTGTCTTATTACTGTGGCTGCCAGACTAATTACCAGAAGCAACGGCTGAATCTGTGAGCGCTTTGACTGTTTCTGCTTTTTATTAGTTGCTGGCAGTTTTGAAAAGCATTTCCAGAGAGCATTGCTGTAAACTCATCCATTTATGTGCTCAATTCTGAGCTGTCACTTAAAACAGCTGTCCTTTAACATGGTAAAATGCTGTAACACACGACAACATCCGTCATCAGTTTAATTGAAATATGAAATATTTTTTTCCTCCTGAATGATTTATCCCACATGTTTGTGATTATATTTATATAATGAATGAATGAGGGCAAAAAAAAAATAAAGAGCCTGTGCACAGTGCTGTCCAGAGTGATGAGAGATTGATACCCGGCAGCAGCCCAACATCATTACAGTTAACAGTAAAATGTGTACAGATGTTTTTTTGGTTTTTTTTTGTTCCTAATTTTATTTCCCTGTGTTTTTATTTTCCATCTGCTAAGTCAGGCCTTTGTAAAGTGGAATGTAACTGAGGGCCTGATCTTGGACTAAGGACTTTTGTGAAGAAAGATGGAAATGTGGTGAATATCATATTGTACATTTTCTCGCATTTGCAAAGTGAAAATCAATGTAAATTTCATACCACGAATACATGAAGTAACTGGAGAGGGTTTTTCTTTTTTTCTTTTGCATTGATTGGTCACGGATAAGTTCAGGGATGACTTTCCTTGAGAATCATATTTAATCTTGATTAAACCCAAGTTCATCTGTACTTTTCTGACTGTGATTTAATATATTTGGTGTTTGTACTTTTGGATGCCATCATTTGTCTGTCTCTATTTCTGTCTCTCTTGTCTCTCTCTCTGTCTCTCTCTTGTCTATCTGTCTCTATTTCTGTCTCTCTCTTGTCTTTCTGTCTCATATCTCTCTTTCTCTCTCTCTGTCTCTCTTGTCACTCTGTCTCTAGCTGTCTATCTGTCTCTCTCTCTAGTCTCTTTGTCTCTTTCTGTCTCTCTTGTCTCTCTCTGTGTCTCTATCTGACTCTCTCTAGTCTCTGTGTCTCTTCTCTATTTGTCTCTCGTCTCTTTATTTGTCTGTCTCTCTTCTCTATTTGTCTCTCTATTTGTCTCTTTCTATCTCTGTCTCTCTCATCACCCTCTCACTCATTCTCTCTCTCCTCAAAACAGTTTTTATACTTGCTGTTCTTTTGTTTCTTTTATTAGTAACATTTCGATTAATGCACATGCATGAGATTCAGATTAGATTCAGCTTTTCCATGGAGCAAAGTACAAGCATAATGCCAATGACATGTACTTAACATCTAATCAGAGCAGTGAAATGGCGAGTAGCATTAAATGTAAAGTGCATAGATAGAGTACAATGAAGTAGTGTGGTGGTAAAATGCAAATGAAAGGATGTGTGTAACTGAGTATGGAGATATAGATTCATGTAATGGAAGCCAGGAGAGTACAGTGCAGTGACCAAAGGTGTAACAATGGAGTTAGTGGTGATACCTAAACAGCAACAAATATACTTATAGAAACTTGATTCCTGTTTGTATCAAGCATCTGAATGGGTTAGGATTTCTTTAGGAGGTCTTGCTGTTTCTGTACAAACAGCATACACAAGCGTGTAGTAATGCTCTGATCAGGATGCTTCAAGAAAACATGACTGTAGTCAGCATTCTTCAGGTGTAGGATGTTGGTCATTATTTACTTTAAGTAGAAGAAGCATTTTTTGTCTTATACAGTACAGTACAGAACAAAGAAATAGTTTCTTCTCATATCCTGGCTGGTTAGGGAGAGCAGGCTGAGCCATTAAACAGCATCCATAAAGGCTTTGCTCAAGGGTGCAACCACAGCAGCTTGGTGGTGATTGGATTTAAACCCCCGAAATTAGTAATCAAGAGACTGTGATTAAGATTTAAAATGTATTATTACTTTAAGAACTTAAGTGACAGGACGTATTGTATTTCTAGTGTTTTCTTTAAGTTAATACCACAAGGGGGAGCTGGAAACTTACACTCCTTCCATTGTAAAATGACATGTAAATAAAAAAATGTTTAATTATTCATACACTGTCAGTATGCTTTAGAGAATTAAGAGGTGACTAAAACTGTAAAGGTGTTCATTATATTATTTGTATAAATACGTCGATCTTTAGTTAAACCGCTGTAGCTTATTTGTACAAATATTGAACATTAATATTGAATAGTCTACCAGTGATGGACAATAAATCCAACATTATTTACCTTATTTTAAACTACTGTTTATTTTTCATCTTCATTTTCTATAGATAATTATAAAGCTTTATTGTAGAAAAGCATCTTATTAGAAGTGACATCATATTTACTAACACACAGTTATTTAAGAAATCTACTAATGCCTTTACATATTAGTCAATCAGCTGTGATGATTACTCAATACAGAAAAAAAAACTTTATTCATATTTTATTTTGGGAGAAATTAAAATTCATGTAAAATTCAATTGGTGATACCAAGCTAAAATCCAGTCCAGAATTTGGTGATACCAAGTTAAAATATAATGGTAATATGATGTTACCAGCCGGGTTGCCAGATAGGACGCAGTAGTTTTTGGAAAGTAAGCTTTAGACTCCAGTTCCGGGATCTACAGGTGGTTCCTCTGAGTGTGTCCATGTTTTCCCCACACACTATTCTCAGTCTACACACACACACACACACAGACACACACACTCGCTCACTTCTTCCAGCTTTTTTTTCCCTCTTTAATCACGGCATCATTTGAAAATCATGGCGCGAGTCGCACTTCTGTTTCTTTCCGTGGACTTTTTGAGAGCTTAACGAGCTGCTTGTGTATGCAGAGTGAAATCTAGAACCAGTAGCTAGAGAAAAAACATGCCTTTTTACGAAAGGACGGTGGAGCCGCGGCGGATGTGCCGGTTGGAGGTGAAGGACGGAGGTCACGGCACCAAGCTGTTCGGGTCTCTGGATGATGTGAGCTCGCGGGCGCTCGCGCTGCTCCTGCGGCAGCTGAGTGACGTTTCCCGGCACGCCAGCGACATCTTCCTCGGTGTGGAGCTCCAGGCTGCGCTCGTGTCCCAGCGGAGCGCGCGTATCCAACAGCGCCTGGACAGCTTACACACCACTGTGCACCAGCTCAACCCAAAGCAGGTTAAAGTCCGTAAGTGTGCACAGTTTTTACCTTCTCTCGTGTTTCAGAACGTGCATGAACATGCATTACAAGTCTGAGTGTTTTGTCATTGTGTTGACGTTAGGAGCAAATTAAAGCAGCATGACATGGTGTCTGCTCCTTCTACTGAATCTTTATTTATGAGTCTAATAAACAGACAAACTCGTGTCAAACTCATAACACTGTCACCATGAAAAGTCTACAGGCATTGACTTGTTAATACCAGACTGTATTTATTCGTTGTACCTTACATCATATAAAAATCGAGCAAAAGTTCATATTATAACTTTTTTTGCTCAGTATCAGAGGAGTCGCTATGAATCGGTTGTTTTGAACGATTCTTTTAGGTTTTAGGTTCTTATTGTTTTGCTTCTCTATAATTTGTCTGTTTCCCAGCATTTGATTAACATTTACATCTTACTGGAATACATTTTCTGAACGATAAGCAAATGTCACTCCCTGTGTGTGTGTGTGTGTGTGTGCGCGCGTGCGCGCGCGCGCGCGCGCGAATCTAAGCAGTGAATCAGTTCACCTGGAATGTTTCTTTCTGAAGAGTCAGTGAAATGCAGGTCGTTGCTGTTAATGTGTGTAAGGTGTTACGTGTAGAAACACATGGCGAGCTGTGTTTCAGAGCTGAGGTTATGCAAATGTGGTCATTGTGAAGGCAGGATTGATAGATCTGTCACAACGTACCAACCATATGTAACACACAGACACACAGTCACAGATACCCATTTCAACCGTTCAGTCGTTTTTGTCATACACACAAACTGACCTATTTAATTTCTCCTATTAAATAAATTTATAACAGCAATAGCAGTGTGTGTGTGTGTGTGTGTGTGTGTGTGTATATATATATATATATATATATATATATATATATATATATATATATATATATATGTGTGTATGTATATGATATATATATTACATTACATTTACGGCATTTAGCAGACACCCTTATCCAGAGTGACTTACAACTGAGGGTTAAGAGCCTTGCTCAGGGGCCCAGCAGTGGCAGCATGGTGGACCTGGGTTTTGAACCCAAGACCTTCCGATCAGTAGCCCAACACCTTATACACTGAGATACCACATATATATATATAGGATGTGAGGTCTCTATGCGAGGCTACCACAGGGCTTGTTTGGTAATTTGGTTGGGCTACAAAATCCACATTTGGTTCCCCTGCTCATAGACCCCAGAGTCTGGAAGAGTCACCCAGTCAGCATCTCTGCTCTCAGGTGTAATTTATAACAAAGCAAGCCTATCTTGTGTTTCTAAGTCAGTGTACACACATGTTGTGACCTTGAAATCACAGGATCTAACTATCGACTCTAAAATACTGAGCCTAAAACCTTCACACTTTTAAGCAATGGCTTGATAAACATGCACTGACTGTCCAGTTTATTAAGAATACATGTTCACTTATGCACTCATGAAGCTATCTAATCATCTTGCAGCAGCACAATGCAAAAAAAAGCAAGAGCTTCAGTTCTGGATCACTTGAGAACCAGGAAAAAGTGTGATTTCTGTGCCCGATTGTGGCATGGATAATAATACCAGATGGGCTGGTTTTGAGTATTGAAGAAATTACTGGTACGTATAGAATTTCAGGTGCAACAATATGTAGAGTTTACACAAAATTGTATGATCAACAGTTATGTGGGTGGAAACATCTTGTTTGATAAGAGAAGGCAGAGGAAAATGGCCAGATTGGGTTGAGCTGTCAGGAAGACCATAGAAGAAGACAACCATGGTGGGTTCTGCTCCTGTCAGCCAAGAACAAGGGTCTGTGGCTGTCATGGGCTCGAGTTTCATGTCTGATCTGAACATTAACTGAAGCTCTTGACCCTTTTATGCATGCTATTTTGCACTATGTTGCTGCCACGTGATTGGCTGATAAGTGTACATGCATTAAAGAGGATGTGTGTAAAGAGAGCTATCAGATGGATATATGACGCATGTTCATAACATATTTATAACATTAAAACGGCAAGTCATATAATTTCAAGGTCTTGTCTTGTGTGATGCATGTTTTGCCTGTTTTTGGTCACTGTGTTGGAAACACTGACCCCCTTGTAGTTTGTTTTCTTTAAACCTGTCTTTCTGGATTCGCAATGTTTTATTGAATTTAGTGGGTCAGCTGGTGAACATGGGCTTAAAGTTAAGAGGAGGTCATGCTATGGCAAATAAATTATAAGAGATTAAATAAATCAACCAGTTAAAGCTCTGTGTTGTTGTTTGGAGGATTACGGTTCAAGCCCCTGCACTACCAGGCTGAAACTGTCGGGCCCTTGAGTGAGGCCCTTAACCATCTCTGTGCTCTAAACCCCACTTTCCAAAGTTGGGATATGTGAAGAAAGAATTTTACTGTGCTGTAATGTATATGTGACAAAATGAAGGCTTCTGTAATATTTTACTCTGTCACAATTTTTACTTTGCTAACAATCTGGTTAATTGAGAAACCGTTTACAAGTCACGATTTTTTATTTTATAACGTAAACACTGGCTGTTTGCAGGCTTTCAAGTGTTTAAATCTTGTTCATATCATACAGAGGGGGTCAGTACACCAGAACTAGACATATGCATTTACATGAGTTTAAGGACGAGACCGTGGACATGTTCATCTTCTGATCTTTTTCATAAATGAGCTGCTTTGTTGCATGTGGAAGCTGTAAGTCACATATCAACCTCAAGGCCCTCAAGGCACGATTCTTTTTCCTGTTCTCTCTCAGAGTCTGGGATATCAGAGTTAATCAACAGAATAGATTATAATATCATAAATAAACAAATAAAATAAAAAAAGGCAACAGGCAATAGAGTTTGACATCTCTGCAGTAGATGATAAATAACAAGCTTGCATTAACAGTATAGTGGATGTTCAAGCCCAAGGCTATAGTCTGACTCCTGTTTGCATGACAAACAAGATCAAATATCATTTGCTTTTTTCTTATATAACATTAATGCCGAGCCAGCGTTATTAATGGCAGAGGCATCCACAACACTCCTGCTGGCATCGAGTTTGACTTGTTTCTGGAATAAATCTGTAAAGGCTATGACATTACTGATATCGAGTCTCTGCAACATCATGAGCTCCTGTTTTGTACTATTGACATCACAAGTGAGAGAAAAGGAGAGGCGTGTGAGGGAACAGCTGTTCGTCGTAGCAGGTATAATGTAAGTCATAACAGGAAGTAACTTGTCTCATAATTATTAATGATTAAAACATGTCATTCAGTGCTGAATAAAAAAATTATTGTCAAATCTCGGTGGTATAAAAGAAAAACGTTTCAGGGTGGACAGAACCTCCTCTGTTTGTCAGGCTGCATCACACCACTCACAGAGGGTCACACGTGTGTCCTTCTTTACTTATTGTGCCGAGAATCAAATTAATATAAATTAAAACACAGTAGTCTACTTCTGAACTTCTGATAGCATAAATAGCTCAAGTGTTTACTGAGTATGGAAATTCTTTTTTAACTTCACTCTGCCTGCGTGTATGACAAAAACCACATGCTTGTAACACCAGTGTCTCAAGGGCAAAGCTGCCTACTGAGACTTAATATCAATCACATGTAAAAGGAGTTTAACTGGCTGTAATTCAGACCTCTTAATTCACACAAAGGGTTTTATTGGGGAATTTAGTGCCACTATACACACACACACACACACACACACACACACACACACACACACACACACACACACACACACAGTAATCAGAGGCTTTCCTCTCTTTATCCTTTAGATAGGTGTGTTTAGATAGGTTTGCCACCACTCCTGCTTTAACACCCAGTCTCCTGATATATCCACTGTCTGGTTTTCTCTAGTCATCTAGAAAGATCTGGGTGACATTAAAGCACCAGCAGCACCACCCACATTAGACCACCAGTGTTTTCCCAACTCACTGATCTGCACTGTGTGTAAATTATAGCACCAGCACACAGCCAGTGTGTTTAGACTCTCTACCACATTGTTCTTTGCCTTTCTTCTTAATTATGTGTTTCATTACAAGCTCCTGTGGTCACACGATTACTTGGTTTGCTTGAGTGACTATAGGGCAAGTTACTGTTGTTAGTGACACTGCCATGTTTTAACCACACACACATACACACACACACACACACACACACACACACACACACACACACACACAAACATATTATAGCACTATGTAGATGAACCACGCTACCTCTGAACCAAACTAGAGCATGATTATTATATTATATACTACTTTTTTACTCTGAGAGACATATTTTTTATTTCAGTTTAAATATTGTGGCATGTACTGACCTTAAGTAAGGAATAAAGCAGTTTTTGGATATTTTTTATTTCAGTTTAAATATTGTGGCATGTACTGACCTTAAGTAAGGAATAAAGCATATTTTCCAGCTCTATCCATCTATTTTATATTAACTAAAACAGTGTGGATGATTCAAAGCATAAACAAAACCAAAATAAACACAAAATTATAATTATAAAATTATAAAGCAGCTATAAACATTTTTAATTTATTTATTTATTGAAGCCATGTTACAAACCGCAAATTTGTCCATTCTGAAGAAAACAACCAAAAAAATACATTTAATTCTGACCATTACAAAGCACTGAAACTCGACTCTTTCTGTAAATGTTAAAGGGAGGCTGTGCCAGGCGATTACAATGAGCACATTTATATAAACCTGTGATCCGTCACGCAGCTGATCTGAACACCATCGAAGCAAATCCGATTTGAGAAGTCAGTAGCGGTGTGGTATAATTCATAATATAGAAACAAATTCTGCGTAAAGGACAGGTTATGCACCTGACATTTAAATAGAAATTGGTCCGAAATAAACCGCACAAACGATGTTCAAAATAAAAACACAGGGATAGTATAATTTCTAGAATGATAGAATAATTTTTCTGCACTAAAAAAACAACAGGAAATTGGAAATAATGCCAGTGAAGTCTTGAATCTACAAATGAAATGGGGGGAAGAGAGCTGAAAACATCGATGCCTCAAGTCCATCACACTGTATATACTGTATGTACTTCAGTTTATTCCCTGAATTGTTTCATTCTATTATCCTAACGTTAAATAGATATGTCAAGTGGTGTTTTCTTTAAGATTGTATTTCCAAAATTACAGTCTTCACAATCAAAGCATACGAACAGCAACGTTTCACAAAATCTAGAGTGCACCGTGACCTGTTTCTCTCCAACCAACATAAACCAGTTCTGTCTGAGGAGTTAAATTGATTACACACACACACACACACACACACACACACACACACACAAAACACCACAAAACAATCAGCAGCCCAGTAAACGGCCCAGATACATGATGAAATCTCCTTCTGAGTGGAGTGTTCAGTTCGTCTGCATACAGCAGTCAAAACTCAGGGAGCATTTTGCATCATGATGTCAGAGGTGTTCACCACTACAAGCGTGAAAAGCAAGGTACACAAGCACAACACTCGAGTAATACACAAACACGAACAGTGTACGTGTATGTTCTGCTATACCTGTGCTTAAAACACACACATTTATGTTGTTGTTTTTGCTTTTCTATGTTTGTAAGCCTACCTCCTCATTAAGAACACGCGTGTTTGTCCTTTTTAGTCGTACCTAGGCTACCATACTGCAACCCTTATGTTGCTTACAGAGAAGGTTTACCAAAGGTAGTGCTATAGAAATACAATATCAGCACAACAGAAGAGTGATTTGTCAGCCTTTTTCCAGAAAACGGGTAATTTTTAAAAAAAATTTACAATCAAATATTTTACCTTTAATAGGTTGAGCTACTTTAGACGGCTTCATGCTAGGGCTACTATTAGATAAAGAAAATAAATAATGTAGAAATGCCTCAGACTTATTTTAAACGCTTTAATTTAAGTTCATTGTCCACACTCAAAAAAACTTTCTGGCTCTGTCTCCTGCCTCCATTGATTGGAGCCAGTCACAGCCAACGTTCCAGACATTACCACCTGATTTGGAAATATGGCGATATTGAGAAACCGTATTATATTCTGCAGAAATGTTACACACGGGAGATTTGTGCCAAGGAA
Organism: Tachysurus fulvidraco; assembly: GCF_022655615.1. Lineage (NCBI taxonomy): Eukaryota > Metazoa > Chordata > Actinopteri > Siluriformes > Bagridae > Tachysurus > Tachysurus fulvidraco. The sequence continues at coordinate 11,233,908 of NC_062533.1, forward strand.
AGATTTAGGACAACTGTATTAGTTGCCTTTGTAAATTTGCTCAACTGTAGTTAATACAGCAGTTGAGAAACAGTATTAGATAAATTCTACACCTCCTGGTGTGATGCTGGCTCGCTGCGTTCTGGGTTTACTTTTACCACCCCAGAGTTAAGTATTGTGCAATAATGGTGCAAAAGCTGTCACTTTTGAAATCGATTACTATTTTCATTCATTAAAGACTGACGCATTGCTCTTTTTTATTTCGTTTCTTGTTACATGTTATGTTGTGGAATGTCAGCGAAACCATCATCCCAGGATGTTCTTTCAGTTTTGACTGAAGTTAATAAGCAAAAAAAACAAAAAAAAAAAACAATCTTGGAGTTTATAGACAAATAGAGATTGTACCAGGTCCAGTTTTGTTTCGTGTCATAAAGATTTTGGAGATTGAGATGATGCAAAAAACCCTGTGAGGATCCTGAGACATCTAGAGATGTACCAGCTCCAGCTAGATTCCACTTCATGGAGATTTCGGACATTCTAAGAGGAGATGGCAACTATATATGGTTTGTGAGGACAACAACCTCCTCAGACTGTATATTTATAATCACAACCCTTCAGTGTTACCCGAATGAGGATGAGGTTCCCTTTTGAGTCTGGTTCATCTTAAGGTTTCTTCCTTTTCCATTTAAGAAAGTTTTTCCTCGGCTCAGTCTTGCTCAATGGGGGTAAATACAAACACATTTAAATATAAGTCTAATATTCATTTTTGTATTATATTAATTTCTGTATATTATAACAATTTTGCTTTATGTTCTGTAAAGCTGCTTTGAGACAATGTCCATTATTAAAAAGCGCTATACCAATAAATTTGAATAAAATTGAATTGAAGTTTGTTCCTGAGAAACATTAGCAATATATCGGTTTTTGTTATAAAGTATCTAACTCAATTTTAATCCTTTTATTATTAGTCTGAGATTATGTGAAGGGTCTACCGTACAAGTTTTACAACCTCAGATAGAAACGCTATCATATTAGAACAAGTGGATTTAAGATAAACCTGAGATTTGCCTTGCAGCCTGAGCTGCTGCCAGAGATGTGCTGTGAACCTTCTGGTCAGTCAGGTATGACGATCAGAGAACAGATCAATGGTACAGATGAAACTAATACATGTAACGTCTTTACCATTTATCCATAATCCAGTTCATCAGTCTGATCATTAGGATGCTGTGTGTTCAGGACGAATATGTAGCCTGCTCGAGGGTTTGTAAAGTAATTAGTACACTCTGCAAACTTGATATGGTGTTTTATTTTTATTTTGTGTCTTATATATTTTTATTACCACAGCGTGAACACAAACCCACCGCTACTTTCTCCAGTCTGTGCTTCTGATGCTGGGAAACAGGCGAGTGTGCCACGAGCTCTTAGTGGAAGTCAAGAGCTGCCAGCACAGCCTGAAGGGAATGAGACAAAACAGAATAATTACCATCTGTGGAAGAAGGTCTCTGAAAGCTTGCTGGATCATATATGGATCTAGAGGAGAAGGTGGAGTCCACTAGGTGTTTACAACCAAGTCTTAAACCTGCTCCTGGAGGAGTCCTACCCTGAAACATTTTCTCTGCTCCATCACACCTACAGCAATGCTGGAGAGGACTGTTAATTAGCTAATAGTAAACAGATGTGATTGAGATACTGTAGGAAACCACCCAACAATGTGTAAGGTGTGTTTCATCAGAGCTAAGATTTGGAAACACTGGAATTACGGCTGATGAGGGTGTGATACATTTTCCCTAAAATTCATTTGTATTCACTACACTATGAAGTAAGATCTACAACTGAGCTTTGTACGCTCTAAAAAGTCTGAATAATTTTGCTTTTGCTAGATTTGAGTGATGCAGTTACACTGAGCCTTACACGTGTGACTATAGTGAGTGTAATGTTCTATGCGGTTTAAATAAGAGTCTCGTCTTACAATGATTTGGAAGAGTTTCAACTAAAACTAGTGTTTCTGATGTTCGCTTGACCGGAATGCAGCAGTAATGTTGTGACTTTGTCCTGAGCAGGTTAAGCTCTTTGTGGTGATTCACAGACATTTAAAGATGTCGTCATTCATTCAGGGGTCAACATCAGGAAATGCTAGGCACAATAGGATGAGAGAAAGAGAGAGAGAAAAGCTTTATTGTGAAATAATGGGTTGTGTCTCGTTTCACCAGAGCTGCTGTGATTAGCAGGAACGGTCCTGCCTGTGTGCACAGGTGGGGCTGCGTGCCCTGGTGTAGGTGGAGGGTGTAGGTGCGGATGTGGAGCGTCGGCTATTGTTTGTGGTCACGATGCCGGACTTTGCCTCCTTTTCCTCGTTTCTGGAGAACAGGCAAACCTGGACGAGGGATTGGCTGAAGTAGACGAGGCCAACAGACCTGTACAGTAGTGATGTATGCCGTTTATGCACCTGTGTACATGAGTATGTGCTTTCAGTCAGTTTTGGAAGCTGCCTTTATAGTATGATGACTTTGATGAAGTCTCTCTTTGGACTCAACATAGATGTGAACCCAATCCTTCTGTTCCTGTGTGTCTCTGTGTGTGTCTCTGTGTGTGCCTCTGTGTGTGTCTCTGTGTGTGCGTGCGTCTTTCTGCGTGTCTGTGTGCGTGCGTCTCTGTGTGTGCCTCCTTGTGTGCCTCTGTGTGTCTCTGTGTGCGTGCGTCACTGTTCTCCATCCATCAGTCACTGTAAGGTGCTCAGAAACAAACACTGCTGCTACATGTGACCCGCTCGTACCACTGGTGCTCATGTAGTGGTCTAGTTGTGCCTTGAGTAAGGAATAACACATAAGCGGACCTGCTGTGAGTGGTGTGATACACAGACAGTCCAGTGATTTTCCTAAAACAGTGCAGATTAAAGTGTGTTATTCATCTTTAGCCCAGCAGTTTGCATTTTTAGTGCTTTACAGTTTGACTGATAGCGGAAAGAGTGACAAGGGAGTTCATGTTCTTATCTGCAGTACAGCAACGATAAACAGACCTTGTATACTCTATAACTGTGTACATGACATGTGTATCTGGAATCTTCTTAATCCTCTCTCTCTCTCTCTCTCTCTCTCTCTCTCTCTTTCTCTCTCTCTCTTACTCACACTCTCTCTCACTCACTCACTCACTCACTCACTCACTCTCACAGTCTCTTTCTCACTATTGCCCTCTCTCTCTATCTCTAATGATTGTACATCTTACCTTTTTGTTTTACTTTGTTAAACATCAACAAGTTTATTTTAAATCTGATCTCAGGTTATTATGAGTCTTCAGTTTTGTGGAGATTTCACTATAGAACTCTCCGTGTGGATTGTTGAGATGTTTCTGTAGCTGAAGCCATAACGTAACAGAAATTAATATAAACGTATCAGTCCTGTTACACCGGGACTGTCAAAGATAACACACACTTCACATCAGATTTGCAAATTCAGCCAAGCTGTGGATGTGACTTATACGTATATACACACATATATGCTCTGATCAGCTCTGCGGATAACATCCAACTTCATCATCAGTTCTACTTTGTGATGTAAGGAGGTTAGACGTCTGTTTGCTTTGCCTTTTCTCCTGCCCACGCGTATCCACCCTGTGTGTTAGTTCAGCTTGGCTTTTGTGCTCTGGGTCTAGATCTGTTGCTGATGGGCAAATCCAGAAGCTATTGTGTTTGAGGACACATCTCTCTGCCTAATGCATTAACTCAAACAGTTCAGCGTACACAGACCTACACAGGCACCTGCTTCTGTAACGCATGAAAACTTACTAAACACCAAACCTGTCACGTACGCCGGAAACCTCTCACCTCTCACCACGGCTGGTCCACATCTTTTAATAATTGCTGATCGGTAGCTTGTAATTAGATAGCAGTTTGTCTGTTGGCTAACAGAAATCCATTGTTTAGACTCTGACACTTTATTTGTTTGACCTTGTTCGGATTCAGAAAGCATTTCCTGAGCTTCCCTCTTCAATCCTGACAGCTATTCAGCGAGCCTCGGCCTCTCCCTGTTCACGTCGGAAGCCGCTCACATCCGTCTTGTGTGTGTCACGTTGTGGCCGGCTGGAGTGTGTTTTGGATTAAGAGGTAAAACAGAGTCCTTTTATGCTGAGGTCAGAGGGGAAGAGCGAGCCATCTTGAAAATGCAGAAGAACTTGTTTTCTCATCTCTCGTTATTCATGATAGAATAATCTACCTTATTGTGCACTGGTATTTAAAAAGGGCATGATAGTAACAGCACGGTACGAACAGGGTTTTAATTTTCCCTCCTCTAAATATATCAAATGACCATAAAACTGCTGATTATTAATAACTAAATACCATGAAAATCTGTACCGTTTTTATTAGCCCTTGTTGCTAAGTCAGTTATCAACAACTGAATCTATTAGCATGTTTAAACACTCCTAAATCATTCAGATATATAATGAAAAATAAGCTAACAATTGTTGGCTAATTCATTTAATTCTTCTTCTTTGCTGTCTCACTTCTGAGACCTGGCTGTTTACCTGTCAGCTACAATCCTGACGCTGACACATACAAGTTTTCTCGTTTCATTTACTGTTTTTTGACTGAAATTGTGTTTGTGTTTGTTGTAAATCATCCTAATTTGCAGATGCATATTTTTATGTTTTTATTATAGCATAATATAGCATTACTCACAAATCTTAATTATTATCTGAGAGAATTCGTGTAATACAAGGTTTATTTTTGGTGCTTTTTAAACCCCAGTAATGCTCAGAACAGAACCAGCAACGGTCCAAAAAGTGAAATTAACACAAGGGTGTTATTTATATGCAATGATTGAGATTCTAAATATTTGAGTTAGTAGATTTTTTTAAAACACTGTATGGAAATGAGTTGAAATCACATCTGCAGTTGCAAGATAAGTCTGAAGTTTATTTTATCTGCAGTAAAGTCTTCCTCAGTTGCATCAGTTTTGACTTGAACAGTTGAATGTCTCAGTGTCTCAGTAGCTGTGAATTACTCTGACAAGAAATAATGTGTTTAAAGTGTGTGTGTGTGTGTGTGTGTGTGTGTGTGTGTAGTCATGCAGTATGCCGTATACAAGTATGATATTTTGAACTGCCAGCACATGCTATATAATGCACATACTGTGACACATGTGACACACCTCGAAAGTAATATTTCTCCCTCCGTGGCGACTCTTTGAGGGTGTGTGATTGTTGGACAGCAGGTGAAGCAGGCTCGTCTTACACCAGCACAAAGCTTGTGTATTGAGGCCATGTGGCTGCGCCTCACTGCTCTGATCCTCACCGCTGCCATACTCAGTAAAAATAAACCAGGGATTTCCAGCACATCTGTCACTCGGAGACTCTTATTGTTTCTCCTCATCCCTTCACCTCCCACAGCCAGTCTTGCTTCCACTTCCTGTTTCCTTTCTTAAAACCTCAGTGAGTAAGTGCTGAATGTGGAGATTTCCTTTTATCACTTAAGTTGCTTTTTAGGGGTGGTTTATTTTTAGAGAAACTCCGAATGTATGTTTATCTCTGTTTCTCCTCTGTTTTTTGTCAATGTGTTGGTATATATGTATGTATATACAGTTGTATGTTCAGTTCAATTCAATTTATTTGTATAGCGCTTTTAACAATTCATTGTCACAAAGCAGCTTTACAGAAGTATAGAAAAAGAAGAAAAAAATATATAATAATAATAATAAGAAGAAGTAAATAAATGAATACACACATTTAATGTTTAAAATTAATGTTTAAAATATTAATTGAATATTTGAAATACTATATATCTCTAAGATGTATCGTTAATGAGAAAGCCGGAGGCAACAGTGGCAAATAAAAACTCCCTGAGAAGATATGAGGAAGAAACCTTGAGAGGAACCAGGCTCAGAAGAGAACCTCATCCTCATTTGGGTGACAGTGGACTTGAAATAAATGTAAATAATGTTATTTCTACAACAGTTAATAATAGGGCAACGGAGAGCTCCTGAGGAACTAAAGGGTCAGTGCAAATTCTGAGAATTCTCACAGACCTGACACTAACTTCTTCCTGCCAAAGTCTTCAAATGATTGCTGATAAAGACCGGACCTTACAGCTAACTGATGGGTGTACTACAGGTGGGAACTGAACTCAGTGGTTGAGGTGTTGGACTACTAATTAGAAGGCTATGAATTCAAATCCCAGGACTACCAAGCTGCCACTGCTGGGCCCTTGAGCAAGGCCCTTAACCTTCATTTGCTGTTGTATCATTTAAAAATGGAAGTCGCTCTGGATAGAGGCGTCTGCCAAATTTCGTAACTGTAAGTGTCCGGGTCTTTATGTTTACATCAAGTATCAGGAAGGGGAAAATGTCAGATTTCAGAGAACGGAATGCTTTGTTGATGAGAGAAGTCAGTCAGGCTGGTCCGAGCTGACAGGGAGGCTACTCAAACTCACAATCACTCTCTACAGCCATGGTCAAAAGAAATCTAGTATGATGATCTCAGAATCTAGTATGAAGCCATGGACCCAACCTGCCTTGTGTCAACAGTTCAGACGGGTTGTGGTGTGAGGAATGCTCAGACAATGGGGTGAGGAATGCTTTCTTGACACACATTGGGGCTCTTAAATCCCGAGTAAGCATTGTTCGAATGCCACAGCCTGTCAGAGAAATGTTACTGACCCATGTGTGTTCCTGCAGCATGACTGTTTGCTTTACAAGCATAGTAAATGCACTGCAAGCCTTAATGCTCTTAGCCTTTATGTGTTTATTACACAGTGTGATTACAACTAAACCAGACAGAGTAACAGACCGAAGCTAATGATCTGCAAAGAGAATAGCAAAACACAGGGTTAAACAATAAGCATGAGGTCTTTAGTGTTTAAGGAGCAATCTCCAAGTTCAAGATCAGCACTAGCTGGGTGAATGTATACACGGGGAGTCGAGCGAGCATCACTGTGTGCTGATGGGAAATGAAACGTGCTACTGGAGAAATACACTGAACAAACAAACAGAAATCACAGAATCATCTGCCTCATCGGTTCTATAATGCCGGTTTGTCAGTTTGTTGATAACTTTTTATTTTTTGTATTTATTTTATTTATTTTTTACTTTACTGTTGCTGGAGAAAGAACCTCAACAGAATTAAAGCCTCAGCAGTTTGTAGGTGTTCTGCAGTTTCTTGTTTGAGGCACTTGTTGTTTTTAAATGTGCAGTTGAAAGTGTTAGTTGAAAGTGATTCGTTATGCTTTAGACTGGGAAAGAAAACACTGAACCACAGCAGGTTAATGGCCACACACACACACACACACACACACACACACACACACACACACACACACACAAAGAGAGAGAGAGTAGAAACCAAATGTTGTTCTTGCAAGGGATTATAATTCTTGTATATATTCTTATATACATATGTGTGTGTGTGTGTGTGTGTGTGTGTGTGTGTGTGTGTGTGTGTGTGTGTGTGTGTGTGTGTGTGTGTGTGTGTGTGTGTAACATTTTATTTTTCTGCATCAGTAACAGCTCCCATTATTTATTTGGATAACCGATCAATTTCCTTCTGATTTGCTGAAAAAAATTTAATACCATAAACATTTTTTAAATAAAATTTCCTAAAGTATTTTTTATCTGTTAATTCCATTCCTGTTTAATTAAATCTTTATATCTTATTTGAATTTAAACCCTAGATTCTAATCAGAATCAAATTCAAAATCCAAGCAAGCTGGTTGTATAAAACACTGAGGCTGAACTCTTTTTGCTCAGCTTTTGAACGAGGCGAATCTTTTTGTGGAATCAACTCCAAAGCTTTGGTCTTGACTTTTAGTTTTCAAAGACTGGAATCAATGAATTGACTCTTTGGAATCAACTTGATGAATCGCCACACATCACTGAAACACAAGTCACATACACAATCATACACAGTATGACATGTAGTAGAAAGTGTTTTTTTTTGTTTTGTTTTTTTTTAAGACTGTCCTTAGTATAAAAATAAAGCTAATTATCACTAAGGTAAAAAAAAAATAAAGTAAAAATAGAATAAATAGGGAAATTATGGTTGAAATTTGCAGCAGAAAAATAAACACATAAATAGAGAAGGTAGTATCTGAATAAAGTGATTGGGTCTGAATATGGTACAGTGATGTGTATGAAGAGCAAAAATATGCAAGTAGCAGTGTACAACTGTGCTAATGGCTGAGGTAGCGGGTGTTATGGCAGAATAGTCCAGAAAAGGTCCAGGCTCTAGGTGTTGTCCTGGTTGAGGGCATTGCTTTGCATTAGAGGTTTTCACTGCCATGACATGGATTAGCTTTCGTCATATTTTTGTTTGCGGTCCCGCTTCCACATTGTGTACATGGAGTTTGCATGTTCTTCCCCTGCCTCGGGGGTTTCCTCAGGGTACTCCAGTTTGCTCTGTCAGTTCAAAGACATGTACTGTAGACTGATTGACCTCTAAATTGTCCATACTGCATGAATGTGTGTGTAGGTTTGCACGATCGTGCCTTGTGATGGTTTGGCACATTGTCCCCGGTGTCTCCACCTTGTGCCCCAAGTTCCGTGGGAAAAACTTTAAGTTCCTGGTGTAGGATAAATGGTACAGAAAACGGGTGGAGGAAGTGAGAGTGCACCACATATATACTGCTTCACAAGAAACTAATCAATAACTTTTTTTTAATTGAATTTTATTGATTAATTGTAGCAGCCTTAGATAAAGTTAATAACGGTGTAAGTGTCCTATTTATTTATTTGTTTGTTTGTTTGTTTGTTTGTTTAAAAAAAAACATTTCTCCACACACAAAAAAAAAAAAGCAGCCAGGTAATAAAAGTGCTCTATGTGCTTTCTAGCGAGCAGTTTGTGTTGAACTGGCAACATGAACATGTACTACACTAGTTTATCACTACATGAGTTTAAAGCAGGACCAAAGTAACAGTCTAGCTACAGCTAATTCATAAGGGAAATCATAACAGAAAAGGTGAGTAACACCACAGAGTTTTTTTCTTACACTCTTTCTTTACTCCCACTGCTGACACACACACACACACACACACACACACACACACACACACACACACACACACACACATACTTCCTTCACAGCTGTGCTAGCGCTCCTAGATACTGTTCTCCAAGAGGATGTTTTTCAGGAAGGATAGTTATTGTGGAAACTTGGTCTTGCCAAAAAAAATCATATTGTACAAAATCCTCTCCTCATATCTACTGGTTATGCAGAACATTGAGTGTGGGTGGCCAGATCTATGTATTTTCTGATTCTGAGGTTATGAGCAGTGTAATAAGGGTGTCATTAAAGGCTCTAATATTTGTCTGTTCTTCCAGACCTTGTTTAGTCCTGTGGGATTACAGAGCACTAAAAATAAGAAGCTGTGTTTCTCCAGCTCATGCTCTTACTGACGTTTTTTTTTGCTTGCGTGTTTCTGGGTTGTTTTACTGCAGGGTTATTGACACTGCTGGAGCAGCTGTGTGTGGATTGTCAAGGGGGAGTAGACAGGAATTTGAGTCTGATAACTATATACCTATGTATATATAGCCTACACGTCTGTGTAAGCCAGTGCAGTCTTGGTTCAGAAACGTTCGACTTCACGGTGTTATGAATAAATCAGCCTGCTCTTCAGAGTGAGGTTTTGACAATGACCCTTCCACGTATTTCTCTACTTACACAGGCTGTGTTATAAGAACTGCTTTTATAGAGGCCAGTCTTTTAGCCACAGGGCAAGTGTCCATTCCATCCATCTTCTTCTGTTTAAATGAACACACAGCATTTTGTCCTGAGCATACAGAGAGTGGTGTGTGTGTCTGCACCACAACAGAGGAATTCACTAAACAGACCGGAGCAGAACGCAGACGCAGTGATCCTTCTAGGGAATATGATGCACAGCGATCCTCATTTTTACGACAGACTGTGATTCAGTCATACCAATATGCAGCATTTAATGTGGGTATAAGGTTATGTTTTCAGATCTTCTGCCTTAGTGACTGATGTGTGAGGCAGTTCACACACACACAAACACACACATGCACACACTGGACAGAGGAATTACTCACACCAATTTTTTTTTTAACACATTTATCTTAGAGAAAAAGCTTCATACTGCTTACATTTATACAACACATCTATATTGCCATCATAAGGACAGTTGTCACGTTCTATTTGTAAGCAACAGTGCTTGTAATTTCCCTACTTGTGATTGGTCGAAAGCGTTGATGCATTTTTCTGTACCAGCACAACAGAGACAGTGTTTGTGACTGCAAGGGAAATCAACACACGTCCTCCAAAAGATCCTTACGAATTATTAGCATATTATCTAACAGGTAAATTTGTGTACGCGTGTGCATTTGTGTGTGTATTTTTTTTTTTGTTTAAGGTGGTGCAAATTTCCTTTTATCCTCTTCCTCTATCCTCTTTCATTCCCTGACTTCCTGCTTCTTATTTTCACAGAGGAGATTAAGTTTGGGAAAATAAACAGAGTTATTATCAAGCTGAGTACCAATTTTACGATAAGGAAGCAGTAATATAGGTGCTGTGGTTTTATGCATGAAACGCTGTCTTTATTAGCTTGTGTAACACAGAACAGCAGCTTTCTGGGTCAGATGTACAGCTGCACACGGCTCATATAAAGCGTGTGAAGAGTGAAGTTAAGAGTGCTTTAAAAATCTGTTCCAGATCTCTGCTTCTGCCCAACCTCACACACCCCTCTGTGCACGTTAGAGCCAGGTTTGTATTTGCCAGTCAAACACTGCAAGTGTGAATAGATTCTTGTGTGGGTGTGGGTGTGGGTGAGTTGTGATGGGGGGTGTTTTCTGGAGGAAGAAGCATGCATATCTGCTTGAAAAATGCATATTTTTATTTATTGATATATTGATTTATTTATTTTTACTCTGCGCTTCTTTTTACTGTTTGTTCATATCTTTGAGCTTATTTACAGAGTTGGGGCTGGTTTTATTACTGTATGTAGAAACAGGTCTACTGCCTAAATGTATGTTACACACAGTATGTATTACAAATCATACACTTATTTACGTAAAAATTTTGAGTCACGGTGTATATACTCGTCCCATTCAGGGTGTATTTCCCAGTTTTACCTCCGTGTTCAGGATCCACCGTGGCCCTGACCAGGACAAAGAGGTTACTGAGGATATATGAAATGAATGATAAAATCTAATGGAACACCTTCCCAGAAGAGTAGAAATAACCGCAAATGACGACTAAACCTGGAAAGAAATGTTCAAACAACACATATGGCTGTTATGGTCAGGTGTCTGCAAACTTTTTGTTATATTGTGTGTAACATGTTGATGATAGCTTTCACTTTTCTGACTGACTAGTATATGTTCCAGGCTTCAGGCTATGATTGAACAGTGAGTGCGGTTTCGGTACACCTTACTGTTTGTGTGTGTGTGTGTGTGTGTGTGTGTGTGTGTGTGTGTGTGTGTGTGTGTGTGTGTGTGTGTGTGTGTGTGTGTGTGTGTGTGTATATATATATGTGCGTGTGTGTGTATGGGTGTTGAGGTCACTACTAGTGTTTCCCGACTGTGACTGGAGTTTAAATAGGGAGTTGAAGACAGATCTCATGTTTCGGTTGAGTTCATCTCTACAGGATGTCTTTTAGGCAGCGTTTAGCTTTGTGTGTGTGTGTGTGTGTGTGTGTGTGTGTGTGTGTGTGTGTGTGTGTGTGTGTGTGTGTGTGTGTGTGTGTGTCTGTTCTATTCTTGTTTTATTTTTATTTTTGCTCTAAAACTCTGTATTCTCTACAGTCTATATTTTTAGGAATAGGATTGGCATTTGTTAACAAACTGACATACTGAGAAAACAATGTATCTGAGAGCAGTGGAAAGATTTTGATGGGAGGAGAGGAGTTTATGATGAACACTCACTAACGACATAACAGAATGTGTTAATTGGCCTAGGGAGTGGGAATGGGAGGGGGTTACCAGAAGCAGCTGCTTATTTTTTTTGTATTCTGCAGAATCCTGGGGCCTCAGCACATCAGAGTGTCCTTTCCTCTCATTTTCTTTTTCTTCCTTTTCTCCATTCCTTCGTCCAACCCCCACTCACCCCAGGCCATATGGGGACACACCCAGGTGGCCTTTCATGTGGTGCGTTTTCTCTCTCCGGTAGAGATGCCTTTATGGACACACACATAGCCACATCCACACCATGATGGAAAGATGCACCTCTGGCTTGGAGAACTTCCACATGTTTCACAGAGTGGCACCAGGAGCCCATCAGTGATGCTAATTAAAACAAAGGTGCAACTGTCTGCATACACCAAAAGCCCATTTCCTCGAATGAACACCTTCCAGCACTATCCATGACCACATACAGTAGCTGGCCCATAGTCTGTTTTAGCTGAGGCTGAAGAAACACAGGCTGGAAAGGCCAGAAAGAGGACAAAAGCTTTGTCAGCTCGGCTTGGTGCATCTGGATGACGAGGGGAAACCAGAAGAACCACGAAACAGCCTGTTTTCATCTCCATTTTTGTCTTTGGGATTGATCTGTAGACTGGAGTGTGACACTCCCTCAGTAATCATGCTCTCCCAAATGGGCTTGGTTTCACTTTGTTCCCAGACTTGCATTGGTTTTAGTCTGTTTTCATATCTACTGTGCTGAAAAGTGCTATAAATACATCTTTATTTAAAGCCATGCAAGTGTGTGAGATATATTGGGAGTTAGGAGCCAGGCCTTAGTTTAGCGCCAGGGTGGTGGACCAAGATGTTGTAAATGTGCTTAAATCATACGATAAATAAAACGCCTTGTCCAAAAAATTCTTGCAAAATGGTGAAGGCTTCAGTAGTTAGGTTACACAAGTGCCACCTTGTTCGACACCCTCAAGACCAGGAGGGAGATGGAGTGAGGGATTTGTGTCTTAACCATCAAAGTACAGAGACTGAGATTTAACGGAAGCACCTCAGTTATCCAAGTAGGAAAAGGAAAAATGATTTAATTTTACGTGAATGAATTATTTACAAATTTTACTGTGACATGAGCCTTAAAATATCCCATGATGACTTGTGAGCAGGGAACAAAGTAACAGCCTGATACACTGATACGAAGCAAAACTACGCTTTTGTTTCCTTTAATTTGGCCTTGAGGAAAAAATGACTCTGTTGACTAGCTTGAATGAGCAGCAAACCATACTTGCTGTGGCATCTGTACTGCACTTGTGCTAGACATATTCTGGTGGATCGTATTAAATAATACTCATAAAATGATTAATTAGCTCTTTGAATTTTTAACCTCTCTATAATAGATTAGCAAATATGAATTTGTTCTTACTATTTACATTTCCCGTGGCCACACCCGGTCTGCGTGCCTGCTCAGACTAGAGTTCAATATTTTCCTGCACTTCCTGCAGATATGTGAGAAAAATGCTTTGTTTTGATTTGATTTGAGTCTCGGTTGCTGGACATAGTCTGTTTCCATTGTTTTATTATATATATGTGATTTTATCATATACATGTTTGAGTACTGTTATACTTGAGGGGGAAAAAACCACAGTAGAGATGGACCATAAATATTTTCAGAGTATTCTTCTCATGAAAATACACACACACACACACACACACACACACACACACACACACACACATATATATATATATATAAGGGAATGTCAAGGCCTCTGTGAGTCATGCTACTTTTGGGGCCAAGGCTGACATTCCCTCTGTATCTGTAGCACTTTTTTGGTTTCTGTAGAACAAAGTTCCTCTCATTGCCTCTGTTTTTCTGCACTTCATCATCTCTGTGGCACACTGTGGCTCATATTTATGGTGATGAAGAGTGTTTGTGGAACTGGCAAGATGAATATATCCATGTTTTAGTGAATTGTTTTATGCAATATTCCATTCAGTGTAGTTGAATGTTTTTTGTTGCATAGAAGTGTATAGTATATACATTATATCCTATTTGGATAGTGTATAGTGTATTAAATTATATCCTATTCATGAAGGACTTACACATTCATAAAAAAAACTTGGCTAAAACTTACCGAATAGGAAGTTAGATGAGAACAATTTCTTTACATCCAATACTAAACTTAAAAAAATAAATGCTTGGGCCCATTAATTGCTGCGAGAATTTCGTATATCTGAAATATTAAGTTAACCACAACTTCAAGTAGAGTTGTCAGTTTCAGTGTTGCAACCTGTGACTGAAATCTCCCAGTTTTTTATATTAAAATAGGAAAAATATTTACATTGCTAGCCAAATAATTAGATTTAGAATGTTTAAGAAATGTTTCCCATCTAAGCAGATAAACAGCTTCAAACCTTATTAAACAAGAGTTTCTTTGTCATTTGGAGATTCAATTTGACTGGGAAGTATAAATCAAATCAAAGCAAATTATTCATACATTATTCATTGGGACAAAAACAAATTAATTAAATGTGGCACATGAATGAAAAAATACATTTCTAGCACTTGAGATTTAGTAGTCTGGGGGACAGACTCCAGCTCAGGGCTTTCTTGAAATTTGATTTCTGCTTCACCCTCAAATTTTCCTTTCGTGCACAATAAAAGGGACCACAGCAGGAATCACTTTCTGTCTTTAGGTCTAAGAATATGTTATAAGCACACTGTGTGTGTAACTTTAGAAATAATCATCATTTAAAAATATACTCCTTTATTTTGAGACAAAATATTGTGCTACAGTTATTATAAAAACAGAATTAAAATATAAGATTTTAACGATGAATAATCTGATAAAAATATACTTATATTAAATACCCAAGAATTATAAATGCAGTAGAAAAAACAAATATATTTTTTATCTGGATTTCAAAACGCCTTAAAAAGTCTTACAAACATTACTAGGTTCCTAGTTAGTAGTGATGGTAATTTGAGTTAATATTAAAGATATTAAAAAAGTGTTTTCTTGTATCTTTGAGTGATTAAGCCCACACTCTTATGTAGTGTGGAAACATTAATGAATGAATCTGCATCAGTACAGTGACCAGATCTCAGGAACCACACTGTGTCCTCTTAACACTGTGATGGACTGAGCATCAGGCTTCATTCTCCTGCTGTCTCTACGTTAGTGTTATTAGAAGTCCTCAGTCCTCTTAGTCCTCGGTTTAGAATATTTGGGCGGGAGGAAAAGGGGCCCTTCCTTAGCAACCACGCACCTCCCTAGATAGAACGGGCATCACCTTGGCAACGTGCCCGGTGGGGGTCACTCTGGTCAGGTCTCTGTTAATTCCTTATTTTCTCTTTCTGTCTCTCTTTAATGGGGCGTGTGTGTGTGTGTGTGTCTGTGTGCATGTGCCTCATCCATGCATGCAGCTAACCATCACTCTGACACTAGAGAGCAGTTGCAGTGTCTGTTTGTTTGCTTGTATATGTGCATGGATTTGTAGTGCAGCTTTGTGTGTGTGTGTGTGTGTGTGTGTGTGTGTGTGTGTGTGTGTGTGTGTGTGTGTGTGTGTGTGTGTGTGTGTGTGTGTGTGTGTGTGGAGATTGAGGGCATAAACGGTCACGGTCATGCCTATGAGAGGGATCCTTCTTTGGGGCCTCAGGAAGAGGAGGAGGCCCTATTCAGGTATGTGGCTGGAATGTGTGTGTGTGTGTGTGTGTGTGTGTGTGTGTGTGTGTGTGTGTGTGTGTGTGTGTGTGTGTGTGTGTGTGTGTGTGTGATTTAGAAGAGATACTGTAGTACACACACACACACACACACACGTGTGTTTAGTGTTTGCTTCATTGGACGCAGTGGATTTACGAAGCTATTGGAAATTTCTTTTGGCTAAATTACCATCTAAGTGAATCAAGAGAGCAAGAAAGCACAATATAAACATCAGATGCCGAATATTTGTACAATGAAACATTTGTTAAATTTGTCACCTTATAACAATAAGTCTATTTTGGCATGTGTCTCTTTTGGGTGCATCCCTGTCGTATATCATGCACAGAGCTGACCCTGAAGCGGCCGTGCGGTTTTCTCGTCTGGCTGAACGCATGATAAAGCACAAACGTCTGTCTTTTGTCCCTCATATGTTCTTGTCAGTTCCTGGAGTCCTGCATGACTTTACCACTCATACACCAATTAACAGCTGTTAGACTGTCGTACTGATGATAACAGCAGCTTCCCTTGATATGTGTGAAACAGTTTTGCATACAGAGTGAACAGGATTTTAAGTGACTGTATGTGTGTCTGTATCTGATTGTGTGTATGTATGTCTCAGTGTCTCTACATGTCTGTCTGTCTGTCTGTGTGTGTGTGTGTGTGTGTGTGTTTACATGATTGTGTCAGTCTGTTTTTGTGTGTGTGTGTGTGTGTGTGGTACTTGGCCTAACAGCAGGGTTTATGCTCTCCTTCTGACCTGTGCAGATTTGATAGAGCAGGAATGCAGTGCAGCTGAAGGAATGTGCACTCTTTTGTGCAGTAATACAACCACTTTCATAATCTCCAACTCATACTCAATGAACCTCAAAGCACCCCAACACACACACACACACACACACACACACACACACACACACACACACACACACACACACACACACACACACACACACACACAGCTACCAGCAGCTATAAAGTGACTATTGGTAGACCACAGCTTATCCTCCCTGCTCTTACTCAGGCTTATTAACACACACACACACACACACACACACACACACACACACACACACACACACACACACAAACACAATGAGAGCTCCCCCCCTCAGTGGACTAATCGGACCCTCAGTGGACTATATCTGGGCTTGTATGATTTTGGGTTGTGAGAGCAAGTCACAATTTCTAGTTGTGTTTTACTCAGTTATTTTTTAAACATATTAATATTATACACATCACTGAAACTCTGAAATATATTTTTTTCTGTTACTATTTTTGAAAGGTTTAAAATCTAAGACATATGTGTTACACAGGGTGTTTCACTATTGGATCAATATCAATGACTCAGCATTGTCTGTGCAATATGTGACAAATATTTACTGTCTGACACAATTAGCGTTTGTTCATTATTTTGTACAGCAGTGTTTGTGTTTATTTTGTCTACCTGAGTCACTTACATACAGTGATAGGCCTGTGGCCTGAAACACGAGGTGATGTTGATGGTTTGGCAGGTTTTGCCTTTCACTTCATCTTTGTTTTGACTGCTCTATATTTCATCCAAATTGTAGCACTCCAGAAAAAGTTAAGAAACTATTCTGAGTGACACTTTTACACAACGTGTAAAGCAACTATTCTGAGTGACACTTCATTACACGTCTATTACACTGTGGTACAAGGGTCGTGGTGTGAAGTCTCATGAGTCACTTTGGTGTATTGACACCTAAAGCACCTGAGAGCTTGTTGCCTTCTGGGTTATGATTAAATCAAGAGTGAACATGGTTTTGTAGTATGTAGTGTCTTGATCCATCTCATGCCACTAGTTCATCAACACCGCCTCCTGCCTGGTTCCCAGAAACCACTGAGGTCAAGAAAACCACAAAAAACTGAGAATTTATTTAGTATAAACCAGGAATAATAATAATGATAAAACATTACTTAGTCTTATTTGATGAACTCTTAAATTGGTTATCATTCATTTTCTTAATGAAGCAGTTTGATTTCACAGTTTGGTGTTACATCATGTGTTTATTCATTGTGTATGAAATGTCTTGTCATTTTGAATGAATTAACAGGTTTCCCTTTCTTGCTGTGTTAGCATCAGACCTCTAAACAATTAGCATATTATAAATGCATACACTTTTATAGGTTCGTTCAGTTTAAGTAAAATTACCATGCACACCTTAGTGAATTTTGATCGTTGTGCTGATGTTATTAGTGTGTCTGGGTCTTGCTGCTAGCTCAGGTTTGTGTGATTATATGCCTAATGGAAAAGGTAGGAAACCTGCCTCGGTCAGACCTCTTAATCCCTTTGTGAATCAGACCACACAGAGAGTAGGTGTGGTACTACAAACTGCAACACATCTACTGATTCATGTTTGGGACTGTAGTGCTCCTCAGATGGAATAACATTTCTGACATACACTCACCACTCAGATGGGATAACATTTCTGACATACACTCACCACTCAGATGGGATAACATTTCTGACATACACTCACCACTCAGGGATCTGAGGTTACAGTGTGTGCGGTCTCACCTCACCCCAAAACAGGCTCAGAAAACTGAAGACTGGAAAAAAAATCTGGTCTGTTTTGTCTGTTGAATTCCAATTTCTGCTACTACATGCAGATGGAAGGATCAGAATTTAGTGTTAACTGTAATGGACCGAACCTGATTGTGTCGTCTAGTGATGGTGGTGGTGTAATGGTGTGGGGATCTTTTATTTTAGCACAAATTGGGCCAAATATTACCAGTCAAGCATCATTTGAATGATAACTGCTGCTGACCACATGCATCCCTTTATAGCCTTAATTTGCCCAGCTAATGAAGGCAACATTCAGCATCTCATGACAATGAGTCAGTGTGCTTCAGTGTTCAAGAAGGGATTTATATTTACAATTAATATTGGCTTCTTCCTGGTAATGTCTGCCTACTGTTCCATGGAATGGCATGGTTACTGAACATGTAAAATAACACCGAACGTTTTTATACAAAAGTTTCTGTTTCATATCCCATAGATTTCTGCTGCATAGCGTGTTGTGAAATAGCTTCCAATCCCAAACCATTCAGAGTGAGGGATTCACACCGCGGTGCCATGTAAGCCATGAACTCAGCTCGGCCGAGGGAGAGGAATGTTCTCGAAACTCGATATGGAATGAGAGCTGTGTGAATGACCTTAGGGTTTGGGCTTGATGTGGGAAAAACCACACTGTTAGAAAAGAAAGATGCCCGATTGTGCACATGTTTGTGTTCTGCATGTGAAACTGTTGAAGTGTTTACCCTGTAGTGGCTTTCTCAAGGGCAATCCATGGAAAGAAAAATAGCAGGACTTCATAAATCTTGCTCTTCCATCTCATCCGATTCACTTCTCTTCTGTTCTCAGATTCCTGCTGTACATAGTGTAATGTATCTGCTAGGTTTACTGATGGAAAAGTGGATAGACTGAGCCAAGGTGTGTATGTGTGTGTTTGTGTGTGTTTCTTTTATGTGAAACAGAAGCCGTGTCAAACATACAGCAGCCCTTCAGGCTGGACTTTCCCTCTTTCGTCTCCTGTCAGTTGTTACCTTTAATATTTTACAGCTCATGCCGTCCCATGGCGAGTGAAATGGATCCATCTCACTTAAGTGTTTCTACCTGTCTTTCTTCTCTTCCTCTCTTCTGTCTGTTCACTTCATGGGGAAGTCCTGGCCTAATGGTTAGAGAGTTTGCCTCCTAACCCTAAGGTTGTGGGTTCGAGTCTCGGGCTGGCCACAACTAAGGTGCCCTTGAGCAAGGCACCGAACCCCCCAACTGCTCCCAGGGCTCTGCAGCATAAATGGCTGCCCACTGCTCCGGGTGTGTGTTCATGGTGTGTGTGTGTTCACTGCAGTATGTGTGCACTTTGGATGGGTCAAATGCAGAGAACAAATTCTGAGTATGGGTGACCGTACTTAGCCGTATGTCACGTCACTTTCCCCCTTTCATATGCATCTTCTTACCATTGGAAGAAACGTTTCTGTCCACACCAATCCTTTCTCTTTTTTTTTTCTTTTTCCTGTGAGTGAGTGAGTGAATGTGTCCAAAGATGAGTCTTGGACTTGGACTTTCTGTGGGATTTAAACTGTCTTTAGCATCATGGTGTCTATTTGCAGAACTAGAACTCAGCAGTGCTGCTTGTCAGAGTTCTCCTGTCTCATCTCATGTTTTTAATTCAATTACTTTAATTCAGTACACATAAAGCACACTGTTGATTTATTGGCGTCAGTCACTCTTACAGAACAGGTGGGTCAGCGATCAGTGTGCTTAAAGACAGGTTGGGTTTAAACTGGGGGGAGGTGAAGGCTAATGCTATATTCACACATATAGCGACTCTCAGTGACAAAGTATCCAGAAATCATTTGTTTTTATCGACAGCTGTCGACTTCTTCTTCAGCAACTTAACAAAATTGCTAAAAGTCAAACTTTATTTAAATATGGAGTGACTTGTAGCG
The DNA here is from genome assembly GCF_022655615.1 of Tachysurus fulvidraco. Classification (NCBI taxonomy): domain Eukaryota; kingdom Metazoa; phylum Chordata; class Actinopteri; order Siluriformes; family Bagridae; genus Tachysurus; species Tachysurus fulvidraco. Next base: position 11,253,899 of record NC_062533.1, read on the forward strand.
AATACCAATAGAAGTGAAGACAGTAGAGTGCATGTAATTTGTGGCAAAAAGCACACACCGCACTACAAATGTATAGTATAGTGTTATTTATGTCTGTACTTTTGAGAGTCACAAACAGCTGGAACCAAATTCCTTGTGTGTGTCAACACTGGGCCAATAAACCTGATTCTGATTCTGATTTTGATGTTACCCTGGCAACCAGTATTAGAAATGCCTACTGGCGATACAGCTGCATGAGCTCACAGACATCACGAATGGCTAGTGGTGCTGGGATTGACAATGCAGAGAGACTACAACCGATCCACCTGAGAGAGCATGACCAGTATCACCTCGGCCGTGAAAGGCTGTGGTCATTTTTGTCTTCGGCACTTTTCAAACTCTCACGATTTGTGTATGTGTGTTTGTGTGTATACCACAGGCTTATTCCAGTGTGGTTCTAAGTTGTGGCAATGATTCAGCATTTCGGAAACATACAATTCTTTTAGTAAATTTCCCTCTTTGCTATCTGCTCCAGTGGTCTCTCTCTCTCTCTCTTTTTCTTTCACTCTCTCTTCTCTCACTCTCTCGCTCTCTATCTCTCTCTCACAAACACACACACAAATATCATCATTCACATAATGGCTTCATCCCTCAGGTATAAACGTGTCATAGCACAGCACAGACATAAACACATTAGTGTCCTGTTATTGGAAAAGCACAAACACACATGCAGGTTGTGTGTGTGTGCGCACATGTGTGCGCACGTGTGTGTGCGTGTGCGTGTGTGCGCAGCACAGGTTAACGTTAGTGGCTGTAATGCGGCCTTTTGCAGATTAAAGCTCACTGTGGGAGCATGGTTTACACTTCCCTCTCTCTGTGAACAAAGAGACCATTTTCAAGAGAGTGAGAAATGAAAATAGAGCAGGAAAAAATGGAAAGCTGGAGCTGAGGCTCAAACGTGCTGAAAAAGAGGAAAGAAAGGGCAGCAAATCTGACCTTTGTTAGTGTGAACAAAATGTAATGCATTGAAGTCCAGCTCCGGTGATATTTTTTACTCTCTCTGTCTTCATATGATTTGATAATATCACTATTCTTAAAAAAGGGTCTTCTGTTGCAAGCTTTAGATGTTACATACTGCCAATTTTCGTGTCCTGCATGAACAGTCTGGACCTGGTAACGTTTTTAGAATGGGGTCAAGAGGGAGAGGAGTCTGCGACCAAACCAGAGGCTTCCGAGTGCTGCTTTCCTAAACACACCCTTAAATGGACAGAAGCTTGTAGAGCTCACACACTCTTTAGTTAGTGTTTTCAGCTCCTGTGTGTTTGAGTGTGTGTTTTTGAAGGGCTGTAGCTGTTCAGGCCTGAGTGCTGAGTTGTAAGACTGAGTGTGTGACAGATATCAGCTGCTCCTCATGCCGGAGGACACAGCTGGCTACATGTCCACACGTGCACACAGGATCCTGCAGCTGTGATTTTCTGATCATTTCGCATCCAGTACTTTTGTGTTTGTTGTTTGTTGGTTGTACATCATGCAACAGACAGCTGTAGCAGGCAGCAGAGGGCTGGCCGTGTGTCAGCCGCTCTATTGTCACGTAACTAACGGTCGCCATGTGTCTGGCTGATCAGCATAACACGGGCCAGACACAGCAGCCGAACCTCCCCCACTTTTCTCACTTTCGCTTTTGGCCTTTTTCTCTATTGTTTTGTTTTTTCTTCTTCATTCACCTCCTCCTAAATCAGGCTGTGGAGAGTGGAAGCTTATGGGACGTTGACAGAGAGATGGAGAGTGTGTCTGAGCCATGGCCTCTCCTTGTCTGTAGTGATTATTTAGAGAAGACCAACCAGTGAATTAGGAAAGACCACCAGGACACATAGCAGCAGCTACTACTCAGGTTTCCTCTCTTTTATTGTGCTTAGAAGCTGATGAAATCTCTCGATTATCCCCTCGGATAGCTCTCCTTCTCCCATCAATCTACAGTGAGGAAGAATGAATAATAGTTAAAAAATAGTTAATAAATAGTTAAAAAATCATACATTGTGATTTCTGGATTTTTTTTTAGATTATGTCTCTCACAGTGGACATGCGCCTACAATGACAATTTCGGACCCCTCCATGATTTCTAAGTGGGAGAACTTGCAAAATGGCAGAGTGTTCAAATACTTATTTTCCTCACTGTATCTACCCCCCCCCCTCTCTCTCTCTCTCTCTCTCTCTCTCTCTCTCTCTCTCTCGCACTCTCTTGCACCCTCTCGCACTTTCTCTGTCTCTTTCTCATACTCTGTCACTCTCTCTCTCACTCTCACTTACTCACTCTCTATCTCCCTCTATCTCTTGCTCTCGCACTCTCTCTCTCCCTCTCTCTCTCTCTCCCACTCTCTCTCGCACTCTCTCTCTTTGTCTCTCTCTCTCTCTCTCTCGCACTCTCTCTCTCTCGCACTCTCTCTCTCTCTCTCTCTCTCACTCACTCATTCTCTCTCTCTCTGATGACTAGCCAGTCAGACTAATGTGTTTAAAAACACCTTGAAAAGCCGCAGAAAGGTGTGTCAGCTTGAACTGTGTGAATAACAAAAATCTTGGATATCTTTACAGTCTGTCAGGAAGCAGCTGATGTGATGTTCAAATTTGATATTTTTGTGATCTATGATATTTTTGTGATCTCACCCACGCTTAATCCTCCTGTAGTTCTAATCAAGGAAGAGTGCAGCTAATATGGTATATGGAAAAAATGAATTTATTCAGAATATCATAGATTTAACTAAATGTAAACAAAGTATAAGTTGAATAGATGTTCACCGTTTTTATGTGTACAATTCAGGTATCAAAATGGTATTTAGCTGCTGGTAGCTGCATGTGTGTGTGTGTGTGTGTGTGTGTGTGTGTGTGTGTGTGTGTGTGTGTGTGTGTGTGGTCAGCCATCGTGAACACTCCACAGAACCGTTAGGATTTTGGGCAGAATGCCAGAGACGCTGGCATCGGATCAGTGGAACGTGCGGGAATCTCTCCCAGGCTCTTTCACCTCCTCGTCTGTTTTTCAAAAAAGCTCCCCAGGGATGCCAGGTTTGTTAATATGCTAATCTAAAAGCAATTGCTTGTATAAGGCTGACAGATCTCCATACAAATATTACAGCAAGTAAAAGGAATAAAGTATTATATAAATTAAGTAAATAATGTGGAGTATTTTGCTTGAAATGTCAAACTACATAATCATTGACTACTGACTATTAAGATTGCCTCAGTTTCATAGACACAGGAAGTTTAAGTCGCCCTGGATTTTGACTCACTGGGATTCTCATGTTGTTCTTAGTGTAAATTGGGAGATTTATTCAGTGTGTGAAGGGCGTCACATCCAAACATTTGTTCATTCGTTTGTTTATTCAATCATTTGTTCATACTCAGTAAGCACTTTATCTTGGTCAGGGTTGAGGTGGATCCGGAGGCAATCCGGAAACTATGTGCATGAGCTGGGAACACAGTCTGAATGGGACACCAGTCACCGTCACAGGGCAACCCACACACACACACACACACACACACACACACACACACACACACACACACACACACACATCTACACCTGAGCCTGGTTTCTCTCAAGGTTTCTTTATCATCTCAGGGAGTTTTTCCTTGCTGCCCTCACCCCGGATTGCTCATTAGGGATAGATATATAGTATCATAAATTTTAAGTGAAAATCTTTAAAATAATTTTTAAACTTTAATGGTATATATTCATTTATTTATTTTTATCCTTATTTTTTCTTATTTTTCTGCACCTTTTTTTCCTCATCACTTGTGAATAAGGTCCTAAACTACTTAGACTCCTCCAGCAGGAGTAAAATATCTCCTGTCACATGTTTGCTGTAACTCTGTAAATACCTTAAAAATCTTTGTGTGTTATGCCGAACACTTATAAACTGCTTATAGATGCTGTGTTGTGCTGTAAAATTCAGCTATTCATTCTCTTCGACTCGTCACAGGATATTTAAACGATCTGACTTCTGTTAAGATGCAGGTGTGTAGGTCTTGTCCTTTAGACAATCTTGTCCTTGTAAGTAATTTATTTAGACTTCACATGCATTGGACATGCAACATAAAGCTTTACAGTCAGTTTTTTTACTGTCTATTCCTTCATATTCTCTGCTACAGTGCATCTAAACATCGTCCCACGGTGTATCCTGCTGAACTTCCTGTATGAATGTGCAATATGAGTGCGTGTGTGTCCTTAATTCTCCTTGGCTGTACAAAACACCTCTGATGGTGTTTGTTCAACAGACAGAGCTGTGAGAAATGTTGTCCTGTTGTCATTCCATAACAATGTGCTCACTCTGATGACTGATGAGCTGGCATTCAGGCAGGAAATAAAGGCCCTGATGGCACTTCCTGTACGCACACAGGCACACACACAAACAATATAATACATATATGGATGTAGGTGTGTATTTGTGCGTGTGTGTATGTGTGTGCGTGTACAGAAAGTGTCCTGTGCTGTTTCCTTACAGCCAGAGCGTTTGGGACGTTTCCGTTTTGATGTTCCTGACAGATTACTCTACACCTTCAGTACATTTAGTAGTTCTGTGTCGCTCTGCGCTTTGACCTTTAGTGTTGAGGGTTCAAAGAGAGCGGCTGTGGTGCCATTGTGTCTTGATAGACTTCATACCATCAAAAGAACATCTGAGTCCACAAAAGGAGAGACTGTGAAGTCATTTCAGTAGAGAGGCTGTGGTACTATTGTGTCTCTGTAGAGCTCATACCATCAAAAGGATGTTTGTAAATACGTAATGAAATGTTAACATCGTGGTGTATGGGAAAATACAATGTTCAAGTATGACCTGAACTGTGCACAATCATATTTAAAGCAGCATTTTTTACTTTATCTCTGATTTCTCAGGCAGAAAGAAGAGAAATTTTAATACTGACATATTAGCTGACGCGATGTTAGCTGGTTAGCTTTCACATGACGTCGCACGATGTATAGATCTATAAATGCTCTGGTGCCTGGGACAAGCAGTTCAGCTGTAAATGTTGTGTCGCAATACACACATCATTCTTGGGGCGATCTGGAAGAACTGTTACTGATAGATAGATGTATTGTAGAATGTTTTACAAGGATTTATTAATTAGTGTTCACAGATGACAGAATGTACTGGATTGAATGTGCAGGCATGTGGAAACAGGACCAAAACCAAGCAATGCAGAAACAAAACTGTTGTATAGCTTTAGTGCTACTACAGGCTATCGCTCACTGCTTAAACATACTGAGAGAAAATCAGAAACATTAGACAGACTTGAATAACATATTTTACATGTGATGCAAAGAAATCAGTGTAGCAGTGAAACAAGATGTGTCACATTAACTGTTTTTACTACAGGCCAAGAAAGGTTTGTGTCCAGCATTGAAACTCTTTGTCATGTCATACTACATAGTCTGGTTAATGGCTCTTATAAAAGTGTGAAGTGCCTCGTATGAATTTGTAGTGTTTCTGTTTTTACCTAGCTGACTAGGGGCAATCTATTCATAGAAACATTCCAAAAATGGTCTCAAACCCATTTCTCTAATCATCTAAAATTTGAAGGCGTTATCTTCAACCACTAAGATTCTGTATAACGTAATCATCTCAAACTGAAAGACAACAGTGTCCCGACTCAGTTTATATCAGACTAATATCAACGGTGATAAAATATGAATAATTCATTTGTTTATACTGATTGAAAATGTTGCATAAGTGGTTTTCCAATCCAACGAAACATTATTACACTGCTATGAAATGGTACTCTTACTCTTAGTACACAAAAAAGTTCATATCTGTTTAAAATCTATGTTGATTGTCTCAGAAATTAATGTTTCACTATCAGACAGTTTGTTTATTCATTTCACATGAATGCACTTTCTGAAATCTCGCTCACTGGGAAAATTGTCCAGCAGCATGCTGTATAAACCCTACTTTGGTAGGGTTTATACATGGTTCCTAGCTAATGAAACATTTTCATAAATCACACATGAAGACACACGGATGGCTATCGCCAGGTTAAACGATTATGTGGTTTTGGGTGGAACAATGAGTCGACTTGTAATGAGTAATGAGTTCCAATACACTGATCTTAGATTGTGTGTAAGTGTGCCATTGGTAAGCAGTCCTTTTCGTTTCAACCCTATGTTAGGGTTTCGGGTTTCTATAGAAGCATCTATTTTGAATGATCCAAAAAAAGGGCTAAAATTTGAAATAAATGATTTCTACATGGGTTATTTTTTTAATCATCAATCGTCCAGTTTCACTGACTGTTTTTATAGCTGATGGTCTAATGCTGATGTAGTCCAACGTCCTCAAGTTTCGACATGATGCGAGTTCAGAGATGCCATTTTGCTCACCACAAACGTAAAGGCTGGATATTTGAGTTACCATAGACTTCCAGTCAGCATCGAACCAGTCTAGGCTCTCCTCTGACATCTCTTCAGCAAGGTGTTTCCATCCACAGAGTCGCCTTTGGCTGGATGTTTTTTGTGTTTCTCTCATTTTTGTTTAAACTCCAGAGACTGTTATGCATGAAAATCACAGAAGATCAACAGGTTCTGGAGTAATCAAACATGCCTACCATGGTCAGATTAACCGAGATCACATTTCCAATATTCTGGTGTTTCATATGAACATTAACTGAAATTCTGCATGATCATATGCAGTGCAGATTTTCCAGAGGAATTTGCTTATTGGGAAAATTGTATGAATGTGCAAGTGTACCAAATAAAATGGACAGGAACAGAATTTGTGGAATGATGAGTTTTAGTTATTTTGTATCTTGATTTTTTGTTGTTTTTTGTCCCAGAAAAGTCTAGAGCTCTTAGTACTCTGTGATTCTTGGGGAAATTCTATATAAAAGCATATCGCATGTTGAGTAGGACTGTATGAGCGAAGAGTGAAGGCTCTAAATCTTCTCATGCTCCAGTTCTTTCTCAGCCTTAAAGTGGTGCTAGAAGAACTTTGTCCATCCGTCTGCGTCAGTATTCCATACTGCCACATTTCCTGAAAATGTGTAGCGAGAATAAAGACACCAGTTCATAGGAAAGGGAAAGAGTGTCAACAGGATGTCCCGAGGAACAGATGGAAACTAGACACCCCCCCCAACACACACACATACACACACACACACACACACACTTACTTACCCCAACAATCAGACACTGAAACACCCATTCTTACAGGATATGAGCACATGCGCACGCTGCCTGTCAATTAGGAAACTATAATTTCAGATAATCCTCCTGCTCTATATAGTAATTGTCTCATATATTTGTAGTGTGTTAATAATAGTAAGCACTTTTAAAAGCTCTTTTGTTAGTATGTAGTACATTCGAGCATGGGTGTGTGCATGTACCTGAGTCATGCTCTTAGACAAGTCTAACATGCTTTAGGGCTGAATGTATCTCAAGCAGTCTGACTGGTTTGAAAATTTTTGTTTCTGCCCATTGAAAACATCAGAAACATCAACGTCAGGCCTCAGCGATGTAATTAGACATAGAATTAGGCACGCCCACAATACACCGTTCATCTCATCTATACATGCATGGTCAAGGTTTAGCTGTGAAGGATCAACATCTTTCTTTAGTTTCAGATGAGTGTTAGTCTTCTGCGAAACCAGGCATGAATGGGATTCCTTTAAAGACATGGGTAAAATTATGGATTTGGCATCGCTAAATCCCAAAGGCAGGACATGTAGAGACTTGGGTGTTAGACAGATAGTTAAGCGAGGTGGCTGTAATGAAGCCTGAAGTCTGCATATCCCGAGGAGAATTTGATTTGTTGATAGTAGTCCTGGTCCTCCAGGACTTGAGTCTAAATAAACACCCACTGAAGTGTGTAAATACCATAGAGATTTCATGCGCTGTGAGTTTTTAAAATTTCCTGTGTTTCTTTCTGCCAGCTCGTTTGTAAAAGTGGGTTAGATCTGGCAGTGAGCCATGTCTTGCCATATTCTGCTTTGGTCTCTCTTCCTGTATGTTCGCTACAGGCTCAAGATGACGTCTGATACTCTGCCGCCCTCTAGTAGCTCATCTGAAAATTACTGACACTAGGGATCTGAATTGTATGTTGGTCTTTTAAAAAGGTAGCAGTGCAGCTAAAAACATTATGTTGCAGCTACCTCAGGCTTCACTCCAAACAAGTCCACAATAACATTAATAAAAGTGTGTTAATCCATATGAGGGGTAGAGTATAGTTTGTCATTTTAACAGTTGACTGTGGAAGCATTTTCCTGGCTTTAATCCAAAACTGAGTTAAATGTAAGCCTTTATTTTCACTCATATAACTATAACTAACTATATAAGTACATATAACTTGTATAACATATAAGTACATTTATAGATAAATTCATGTCATGCATCATTAAGCTTCACTTGCACTGTTGTACATAAACAGAAAAATAGACTGCCATTTTGTTAGAAACATTTTATTTATATAAATATTCATGCATTTAACTAGTCGTATGGAAACAATGACATGTAAATCATACCAACACATGGAAATAGCACCAGGTAAGCAGGAAAGGTCGAATTGTATTGTGTCCAATTTCAGTGAGTCTGTGCTGACTGAGTGAGTGAATGAGGGAACGAATTAATCACTGAGTGAAAAAATGAGTGAAGGAGTGAGAAATTAAGTTAATGAATCACTGAGTGAATAATTGAGTGAATGAATGAATCGGTCAGTGAGTGAATGAATGAATGAATGAATGAATGAATGTTATTTTGGTATGAATGTAAGTTTTGAGGTGTTGAAGAATGTGGCAGCTTTTGTATTCTTTATCTTTTATATTCTTCACCTCTCTCTCTCTCTCTCTCTCTCTCTCTCTCTCTCTCTCTCTCTCTCTCTCTGTCAACCCCAAACAGCCTATTAAACAGTAATTATTTGTGATTGAGGCTTTGTGGTTGAAAAAGATTTAGGTGGATTGAACAGGCTTTAAGTAACTGTGCATGTCTCAGCGTGGAGGATGGATTTCTTTCCATGTGTTTTCACTCTATTTGAAACAGTGGAAGTTGTGGTTTTGTTTTAAAGAACCAGAGGTTGGAACCTTGAGCCGAACCCTTAAACTTGCCGTGTGTGAAACTGGTCAGTGTTCTAAAAACACTCCCTGACTGAAAAAAAAATGTCAAAATAAAATGACTCACTGACTTGTAAAACAAAGGCTGTCTTTAGATTTTTATTCTTTTCACTGAACCACATGCACACAGATGGCCTCGAAGCTAGACTAATTGTGGGAAGTATATAAACCCAGCTCAGAGAAGTGGCATGCCGGGGTGTCTGGGTAAAGGTTATTAAAGGTAGGAATTATGGTGTGGAAGAGAAACTGGAATTCTATAAGGAACCAGTGAAGGTTTCCATTTGCTACGTGTAATGTACTGTACTTGTTTTTGACTCTGCAGATACAGATACAGAGCTAGAACTTCAAATACATTTTTATTATTATTAAATAGGAGGACAAAATAATTAAGCTTATTTATAGAAAAAGTGCTTTAATGCCACAGTTTATTGTGCTATTGATATCATATCTCTCAGCTCTACCAACTGCCAGCGAGTCTAAACATAATGACTTCTGTCCATCATGTAGCTGTTTCCGTGTGACCTCGGGCAATCTCTCATGCCTGATCAATAAGAAGTTGTCTTCCTCACGAGACTTTGTTCTTCCTGCCATTAGATGTTGGCGTTATTGTTCTTGTAAACCACAGCTGTCTGATTAAGTGATTTTTCCGGAAATAACTGAAAAAATGGACAAAGTCTTGCTATGTGAAAGTAAGTCATTTGGTTATCTTGTTGAATCTTAGTAGGTTTTTTTTTTTCATGGTGAATCTACACTGATCGGTCATGACGTATTGATCACATATTGATCGTATCGTGTAACTCTGTCTGCCTGCTGTATGTTTTATTTAATGCCAGCACAACCCTGTCAATATGGTATTAGAAATGTTTAGTGTGTGTGTGTGTGTGTGTGTGTGTGTGTGTGTGTGTGTGTGTGTGTGTGTGTGTGTGTGGTTGCATTTTGTGCATGCACATCTATCACATACGTGTGATATGTATATGGTATGTGTTTAAATGACCGTCATGCAGTGTTCTTCTTTCCTGCTACCCAGGCCTTCTCTTCTTTCTTCACATCTTCCCGCCATCTCTAGCTCTCCTTCTCCGCCCCTCCCTGAGGCCTTGGGCTGGGCAGGTGGAAGCTAAAGCTGGAATGCTGGAGAATGCGCTCAGTACTGCTCATCATGCACATACATGACCTACAGATCATGTCCCACCACTCACATAGCAAACTGATATAGAAGAAGCGTGAGATAAACCAGGACACAGACAGGAATAGAGAGCAAGATATGTAGATCCTGAGTGAGCCTTCTGTGGCCTGGGGAGTATTTATACACCATTAGAGGTGAAGGCCAACCTCTGTGTTGCTAAGGAGGGGCAGGTCAGGGGTCAAGCTGAATGTTTTACGTGGAGTTCCGTGTGCACGATTTTCACGATTAATTGGTCTCATACACGTGAATGTTTTAACACAGTTTATTTTTGAAATTGCATGAATTTTTCTAATTATTCCATTCTCCTGTACTGCTTATCCTCACAGGGAACCTGGAGCCTATACAATGGGACTCGGGGATTAGATATCCTTTAGATTGTATGTGCATTTATTTTAAATAGATTATTATACAACTAATTTATAGGTCTACCTCACAAGGGGCAGCACAGTTGCGTTGGGATGGGGGTGTCTATCACTGCCTGGGTTCAGTCCTGAGCTTGATGTGTGGAGGTTCACATGCTCTCCCTAAGTTTCTGTAGTGTAGAGTCCAGTTACAGTTCCATTGTCCAAAAACAGGCAGATCAGTGGATTGGCCCTAGGTGTGCATGAGTGTGTACAGTATTTCTCCTCAACAGGATTGGTTGAGTATCCTCCATGACCCTGACTAGGAAAAAGCATCTCATGAAGAACTAATCACTGAATGTTTTAACATATGTTTACTTACGATTAGACAAAATGAATATAAACAACTCATTTTGATGAAATATCTTTGTTCCTGATTACTGATATTGAATAGGATCAGTTGTTTAGTCGGAATGTATTGTCGAGGTTGTATCTGCTGACTTCAGGAAAGTAAGGAAAACCTCTGCCTGATTTATGAACATGTAAACAAAAGATCTAACGACTGTGGAAAAAAGAATCGTTTAGAAAGATTGATTCCCGACACTCAAGCGGGAAAGTGAAACACACCGAATCCCTGTTGTGTTTATTATCTCCACTCCTAGAACAATTTATTTATTAAACATGATGTGTGTCTTCAGTGTAGCCCTAGCTTTGTTTTTAGCTTCATTCAGCATTCTATATTGTAACAGACCAAATGTTTAAATAAAGCTATTTATGGTGCTGAGATGAGTTATGACTCTTCAACTATCTCTCACTGTTTCTCTTCATCTCAGCAGTGGGCTCTTGATTCTGGTGAATTATTAACGACATGTGAGGGTGTGAATGGCCTTTGGTTGCACTGCTCAGGACAAAGGTTTGCCGTCTGGGTTTGTTTGTGTGTAACGGAGGGTGTGTATATTTATGAGCAGGTTTTTTGGACATGGATGAGATACTGTTCCTTGTACAGTTGGGCTGCAGAGGTCAGAGGTCAGTAAAGATGGAAGGTGTTTAAATTGTTTAACGATTAAACTGACAGCACCGTGTCCTGAACTGATTCTGTTTGCAGTGCACAATCAACACAATATGTACTGGAGTATCAGCTGATCTGCTGCTTCAGGCCTGTGTTCACTGGGTTGTAGATCTGAACAGCTAAATGCAAACATTCAAAAAGGAGTTTTGCTGCTTTCACTTGGAGCCCTTCTGTAGCCTGGAGCATAAATTTACGCTCGTTTAAATCAGGGCCGTCAGATTACTTTAAATGTTCTATTATTCTTTCGATTGCTTTAAAAGGAAGTATTTACACAGCAAATGTAATGAATAGCACTAGATTATGTCATTTTAGCACATGAACCATAAAAGATGGAAACTGTGGTGCAGGAAAATAGAAATAATACTAGAATTATATATAGAGACGGAAATGATCCAATACCTGCGAGCATATCAGGCTCATACCAGAAATAAAATGGTTGGCACACGAATCAGAGGAAAACAAGAACAAATTTGATCTGATCTTGTAGCAAATCGCAAGATTGGATTTGGATTTAAAAACATTTATTTGGACCTGTAACATATCTATCAACGGAAAGGAGTCCAATAAATGTCTCTCAGACATTAACTGCTTTAAGAAAATACTTGATTCGATTCATAGATTATTACAAAAATTTATGGAAATTGTAAAATACATTCTAAAGATCAATAAGCTCAAAACTCTGGGAAAGGCTTTTTCAGTGCACACAATTTAGGCAATTGAACATATATAAAGGATTTCTAACAGCCTTAGTTTAGCCTTAGCCTCATTCTAACAGCCTTAGTTTTCACACAGATGTGCACATGATCTTGCAAAAACATGGTGTTAAAGCTTTTATAAACATTTGGCATGTATGGCATGGAGAGATATAATGTCTGAAATAGAGTGTAATGCTGCTGTGGTGAATCTCTGAACCAGACCTCTCACCTCTCACAGCAGGGTTTGTGTGTGTGTGTGTGTGTGTGTGTGTGTGTGTGTGTGTGTGTGTGTGTGTGTGTGTGTGTGTGTGTGTGTGTGTGTGTGAAGAACTTTGCACCTGTTTTTGTGTTCATGTTACAACCTGTGTATGTGTGTGGATAATATAATTTCTATTTCAGATCGGGCTTGTTTAACAGACAGATCTCTTCAGTCTGAAGCTGCTGTGTGTGTGTGTGTGGGTGTGTGTGTGTGTGTGTGTATGTGTGTGTTGTGTAGTATGCATGTGACTGTAAACTGTAACCGGGGCGGTGCTTCACCAGTATTGTGCTTCTCAGCCCAAGCAGCTCTGCTTGTGGCTACACACCTGGGCGTGGAGGAGGAAGGAGGAAGCGCAGCCAGGAGGAGGAGGTGTTAGGAAGCCGTTGCCATGCCACTGACTGGGAGGAGCAAAGATCAGAGAGGTGGAGATCAGAGAGTAAATACTGAGCCAGTAGTTAGGGGGTTGGCGTTTGGGTCGTATTTCAGTAGCACTCCTTCTGTTTGTAATCCAAACCTCACAATCGTCCAGCATGTTTTCACAGAGGAACGGTCACTAGCCTTAGGCGAAACTCTGAGCTTTATCCAACACAGCAAGGGTTTGCTCCGAACAAGTGGTTGTGTTTGTGTATTTCCCAGCAGCAGGTGAGCACAGACACTCAAATTAGGAAGTCTGGAAGAGGGTCTCCGGCGTGCAAAGTGCGCTGAAGTGCTCTGAGCTGTCAAACACAGCTCATTACAAACGCAGTGACCCCCGGATTTAAAATACTACGACGAGAACAAAGGAAGTAAGCTGAAGCCTTATTCGTCCACTCAGTGCTGCGTGACGACTTCATTCAGGTGATACTCAGGTTGACTCATGGATAGACAAGAACAAAAGGAGGACTTTGAACCTGATGTTTGAGAACAGCTGACAGCTTGTAAAAGCCGGCTGATCGCCAGACACGTTCAGGATCTTTTATTAAGGATCCCTTTTCCTTAAACTTTGGTCAGCTGAACTTTCTTCTAGGGACTACACCCAAATCCAGACTGAGCTGTGTGGTTTGGTTGTGTTGGGATTCCTTTTTTCCACTCGGAGCAGAGTAAAGAGATCTGTGTCAGTGGGGAAGACCAGCCTGCTATTCCTCTTTTTCCGTCATGCCGCTTCGGTTAATTACACCTTCTGGGATTTTCCCTTTGTACCAGGATCTCTGAGACGCATCCTAGGATCAAGGTAATGGATAGAAAGCTTCAGACTCTAAGAACTGTATCTATGCTTTATCTTTGACCGAGCCAATATGGACAAATGAAGTGTCCATTATGGTGATTATTGTGCAACTCTTCAGGATCTGAATATCTGAGAAGGCCTTTGTGACGGGACATTGGTGTGATTTATACCCCAGGATCTAAAAGCCTGAAAAGTGCATGTGTTTTCTCTTTCAAGACTGATCATGCAGCTGTGAGGTCAGGTGGCCCTCTGTCCATTTCAGGTCTTGACCCTACACAACCCTACCTCCATCTCGCTCCCCCTTTTTTTCTTGTGGAGCATGCGGAAGGAGAAGCACTCAGGCTCTTTGCGAAGGGAGAGGGACAAGAAGGAAAAGGCCGCCACAGTCACTCGCACCCTCAGCTGGCTCAGCGGATCCTCTCTTTCACGCCAGACCCGCAAACTATTCCGCAGCCACAACGACCTAAACACACTGTCACGCACAGAACACAGGGATCAAGTAAAGGGTGATGATGATGATTGGGTGTATGAGCCCCAACACTACATAGGTGAGGGGATGATTGTGTGGGTATTTATCTAGCTGCAAGATTGTAATATAAGTTGGTCTGCTTTGGACGTTTCATTCATAGTTTGATTGATTGCTTTGTGACTTTAGCATTAAGGAGTTTTTGTGTTTAGTTATCAGTTGGTCTGGCACTTGTTTAAGCATATGTTTTTCTAACGCGCACACACACACACACACACACACACACACACAAACACATATCTTCTAATCCCAAAGCTTTTTTACAGATCTGAAAGTCAGTGTTCTTCGCGTCCATGTCCTCATGTAGAGGCCAGAATACTGCAAAGAATTTGCATCAGAATGGAAATTAGTCTGCACAGCCTCATCCTGACACATGCAGAAAAGTCCTGAGCATGATGGGTAAAATGTAAAGTAAAGAATGAATGCATTGTTCACGGATTTCTGATTCCCTGTCCGTGAAATGTGCCATACTGAAACCAGCATGTTTGAGCCAGATAGTTTCCTCCTGTGTCTTGTCTCGGTTCACACACACAGTGTGTGTGCGAGAGCGTGTTGTAAAATCCTTCATTGTGTCTGTAGTTAATGTCAGGGCAGGAAGTATCAGGGTGAGATGTTTACATGTGAGGAGAGAATCGGATCACTGTCCTGATTTTATGACAGGTTTTTCATTGTATGTAAGTCGTTGACACTAGTCTTTTATCTGCCAGGAGGTGGTGGGGTGGTGATCGGGGGTGCTGCGGGTCACAAAGCATCAGGATGAGCGTGCGGAAATGGGAGATGTCACCAACTGGTGGCGATGCGAGTGTAAAAGTGCATGCCACTGAGGGGAAGCTTTACTCCCTGCTCAAGCTATAGCTACTTTCATACACACAGCTACAGGACCAGGATTGAGATTCACATTCTTTATGTAAATCTGCTGCTTTTTACATTCATAGTGAGAAATTGTTTGTAAGGTAAGCAGGTTGAAAAGAAAGGATTTTGACTTCTGTGAGTGTGTGTGTGTGTGTGTGTGTGTGTGTGTCTGTGTGTGTCCGTGTGTGTGTGTCCGTGTGTGTGTGAAATGTGTGATTCTGTAAAGTTTAAAATGGAGTGTATGTCATTTCTAAGGTCTGGATGTAACTGGATCTGTGCAATAGACGGAAAGAACAGCGCTGTGCTCATTGAGTCACTCCATATACATTATACTGCATAATTGGGGCACATTGTTTGGCCTTATAAAATAAATCCTTTTTGTCTTTTTTGTATGTGGGCAAATACTTCTATTTTATTCCTAACCACTGCTTTCTGTGTGGGTGTGTGTGTATTGTTTTGCAGTACAGCAGTAACCCTACTCTGTTTGTAATAAGAGCTGGTGTCAGGCCGGTGTTGAGGCCAAGCTGGGTCCCGTTTGTGTGCATTTGAAGTTAATATTAGTGCTCTCTGATTTATGATGGTTCCTTGGCTTCAGCCTCTGACACCTTAACTCTCACCTTCACACGTTTCTCACCACCGATTACCCGTTTAAAACATTCGGGGGACTTTGGGTGCTTAAACTTAAACGACTGTTAAAGGTAGAAGTGTATTATGTTCATTTGGATCACTAGGCTTTAAGAAGTAATAAATTACTATAAATGTTCCTTTTTATCGTCTGAGCTTTCCACGGATTTTTTTCTGATCTTTTGCTCAGTCAAACTTTCTTCCCAGTCAGCCACGTGTTCCACCGATCACAAATCTGACTGACTTTATTTTAGCTGCAGCATTTTCCTGAGCCAGTCCATGCCTATATTACACAGTCCAACTAGCCAGGCACAAAGAATATTTTTTTTTTCCTCCTGATATATTTTATGAGTAAAACCATATGAACATTTTTTTTAATATACCTAAGAGTCTTTTCTAGGATTAGAGAAAATTTCATATCTTGAACTCCTTCCATGACAAAATCACCATCCTGTCTTATGTTTCTTTTGGAATACCTCAGATCAGTTACATTGTTGACGTTTGATAGAAACACTCTTATGTGCAAGGCTTCTGTGGTGTGTTCTTTTGTGGCTTCATAAATGTTGCATATTTCTCTTAATTCGATAAGTGTCTTAAAAACTAAAAACTGATTGACAAAATAATGACATAGGATCAAAAAGGATCATTTTAAACTATGTTAGAACCCAGCTGCACAAACTATTACACATGAGGCACCTTGGAAGACATGACAGAAAATTTGCTCTGAAATCCCATATATTTATAAAAAATATAATTCTACTACTCATAACTTCTTATAGTTCTAATTTAAACTGTGTATTTATACGATTGGCACTTCCACACACGGGCCTGGTTAAAGTGCCCTAAATGAGGCTCCAGCCCTCTTTTTAAATAGAGCCTGTAATTATGGGTTGTCAGACCCTTGTAGTAGACCCATAATTTCAGAAGTCCGGTTGCTGTGTGACAGGATGTTTTTGATGGCAGTGTGCTACTCTGTGCCGATGTCGATCCTCTGTGGGGCTGTCAGGTTTGTGTGGCAGTGTTGTTCCTTGTGTTAGGAAGGTATTTGTGACAGTTTCTGTGATCCTTCCTGACAGTGAAGATTTTGCATAAAATTCACAATGTAAGTATAGTGTTGTGGCTGGTCTGTGTGACACTGCTTATCTCTCCTGGCAGTGCTAACATTATATGGGCTTTGTTCTAGGTGATGAGTCACTGCAGGCCTTGTGTAGAAATATTACTTCTCTGTAACATTGCTGATTGTCACGGGCAGTTCACAACCTGTTTGGCACTGTTGATCCTGTGAGGAAGTCCTCAACGTCTGAGGAAGTGCTGAACCTCTGAGGCAGTCCTGAACATCTGAGGCACTGTTAAACCTCTGAGGCAGTGATGAACCTCAGAGGCATTGTTGAACCTCTGAGGCAGTGCTGAACCTATGAGGCAGTTCTAAAGCTTTAAGGCAGTGCTGATCCTCTGAGGTAGTGCTAAACCTCTAAGGCAGTGCTAAACCCCTGAGGCAGTGATGAACCTCAGAGGCATTGTTGAACCTATGAGGCTGAACAACCAAATTTAAAAAGGCCAAAAAGCTCACATGCTTTAATCCAGTCACATGCTGTATTTTATCCAACATTGGTTGTTAATATGAAATTAGATAACTAAGGGTTCTGTTTGCCTGGGGTTAGGGTTAGGGTTTATGATAAAACAGGGTTAACTTTTTCAAGAGTGAAAAGCGTCAGTCTCGTGCTGAACTTGAGGCTAGATATCTCTGTCTTATCACATCCAGTCAGTGCATTCCTGGCTGTGTGCCAGCAATACTGTAATTCCAGAAAAGCACATTATTGCCTGTTTCCCAGCATTATGAGATGTCATAGTATTGCATAATATAGTGGAGATACATTTTAGGATACATGTATGAGTATTTTTTTTTTTTTAAAAATGGGGAAAAATTCACAATTTTGACCAAAATCCTCTGAATGCAAGAACATAGGACCCCATAAACTATATAAATAAATAAAAAAGACTAGATGGTTTGACACTGAGTACTAAGTTTCTTTGTTTTTAAACCGAGATCAGCCCAGATAAGCTCTCTGTAGCTTGCCTCTGCATGCAGAAATGTAATATCTGATTACAAATTGCAGGGTGTACCGTAAATCCACAGTGTGCAGGTTACATGCATTCATACCCTATCTTTCCATTGTGAGACAAGCTGCAACAATCAAACAGCATTTTGTACGCTGACGTCATGTCCTTCTGGTTATCTGGCTGTCTTCAGACTCCAGAGTCACGTCAGCCAGAAGCCTTGTATTTTCTGTTTCGTATTATTTGTAACGTGTGACTCCAGTTAAAATCGCACAACAATTTTTGAAGATTATCAGTCAGGATCTGGTGTGCTGTCGTTTCTGTTTACTACTTTTATCATGAATTTCTCTCTCAACTGTGTGCACTCCTGTATACAGCTCCTGTGTTCCTTTGGATGGGTTTATTGAGTAACTGTTGCTATGTGCGTTTGTTGTGTATACTTCATAAATAATGTGGTTAACTTTTATTCGTCTCGACCAAATGATGGTCAAGTCGTTGGACTACTGATCAGAAGGTCATGATTTCCAACCCCAGGTCCACCAAGCTGCCACTGCCGAGTCCATGAGCAAGGCCCTTAACCCTCAATTGCTCAGTTGTGTAAATTGAAATAAAATGTAAACAAAACAAAAAAGTCTGCTAAACACGTTTTTCTTAGTGCTGCCAGTATTTAATGATTTACACACACAGTGTGGATTTACGGTACACCCTGCAATTTGTAATCAGATATTACATTTCTGCACGCAGAGGCAAGCTACAGAGAGCTTATCAGGGCTGATCTCGGTTTAAAAACAAAGAAACTTAGTACTCAGTGTCAAACCATCTAGTCTTTTTAATTTATTTATATAGTTTATGGGGTCCTATGTTCTTCCATTCAGAGGATTTTGGTCAAAATTGTAAATTCTTCCTTTCTTAAATGTAATCATTAAATGACAGTGCCCCATCACTAAGAAAAACTTTATTTATTTGTTTGTTTGTTTGTTTATTACATTTTATTTCAATTTATACAACTGAGCATTTGAGGGTTAAGAGCCTTGCTCAGGGGTCCAGCAGTGGCAGCTTGGTGGACCTGGGGTTTGAAATTATGACCTTCTGATCAGCACCTTAACCACTAGGCTACAACATCCAGTGTTTATAGCTTGTAAAGCTACTATAACTGTTCCTCCATAGGAGAGTCTTTAGAACAGAGCCAAACTGCATTACTATAAAAGGCTATAAATTATCAAGTGTAATTCTTGCAATCCTTGAGGAATGCAGCGTAATCAACATGAAACAGCATCACATCAACCCTTTGTTGCTATATTTTCCCATATCTGCATGCCCTGCTGTTATATTCCTTAAACACTCTATTAATATACATTGTGATGAAGATGTATTGTATCATGCTTATAATAGTAATACACAATCACTTTTTATTTTTAAATCCACTTCTCAGGTATTGTGGTAGCTCTGTTTTCTCTTTTTTTGATGGGTCATGGGTTTTTTTGTTTGTTTTTTTATCTCTGTCAGCAGGTTTTGGTCGTTCTCTGTTCAGGGTATTTGATTGTGTCACTGGAAATCAGTGAGCATTATAGGTTCAGTACTGATGCTCCACTGCTTGCTGCGTTACTGCTGATTTCACTCGTTTCTACTCAGCATCTTCACGGACTGAGTCTGAGCTTCTGATTATTGGGAAATGAATGACTTACAATTTAGTCCTGTCAGACATCTGTGGGAGTATGAATTCTGTCAAGCAGTTTGTTTTTTCCACCAAAATGACAAGGAAATGATTGTATTTCTCATGTTAAACCGCTGGATTAGGAAACTAACACATGCAGAGTCTCAGAACATCTTTGTTTGAACGTTGCCAACTAAGTGTGATTTCATAGCAGATTAAATGTCAGCCTATGAGAGCCTATATGTGCTGTGATGAATCAAATATAAGCCTAATTAATTCATTAAGTAATCAGATATCAATGCACAATTGTGTTGGTTGCCTTTATATAGTTAACATGCATCCAAAAGACAAAACATATCGTTTTTAGAAATGTATTTAGTAGAAAATGACACACATCAGTATTTCTGGGACCTCGGCTACGGAAGATTTCTGATAATTTGGGTCTGAATATTATTTACTGGCCACCAGCTGTTGTAGAAGCTGCTGGCTGTGTTTGGATGTGTAAGTGTGTGTTGTCGTATCACAATGTTGTTTGGCAGAAACAAACTTGTACAGTATTCTGCTCTGAAACTGCTGACATGCTTGAACATCCACACTTCAGTGTCTAAGTGTGTGTGCGTGTGTGCGTGTGTGCGTGTGTGTGTGTGTGTGTGTGTGTGTGTGATAGTAAAATTATTGACAATAGGAACATTCAAAATAAAAAATTCATTGTTAAAAGGATAATAATCTAATTGCTGGTCTGGGAGGAATAAGAATGGAGGCTGTGCCAAGAGTTTCTGTGGTTTCTGAGCTGGCTGCATGCCATGGTGTGTGTGTGTGTGTGTGTGTGTGTGTGTGTGTGTGTGTGTGTGTGTGTGTGTGTGTGTGTGTGTGTGTGTGTGTGTGTGTGAGTGTGTGTGTGTGTGTGTGTGTGTGTGTGTGTGAGAGAGAGGGAGAGAGAGAGAGAGAGAGAGAGAGAGAGAGAGAGAGAGAGAGAGAAGGGGGGTGGGGGGTATATACGAGGGGAGTGTCTTTGGTAAATGGGAAGGAAGCACGAACAGAAACAGTGAATCAGTGAGAAGAGTGTGTATGTGTGTGAGTGGTTGATATGTGCTGTATGTCCCCAATGTCATCAGAGAGCAAGAGCCATGTCCTGTGTGAAAGGTAAGTCTGTAGCTGTGTTTAAGTCATATGCAATGTTGACTCCTTGTGCGAGTACTCTGTGTGTTCATCAAGAGATGTAGAGATGTTTGTACCTGAATGATGACATACAGCTGCCAGGGAAATAAAACGTGAAGTTGGATGTCCCGTGTATCCAAGTCCATGTAGCAGAAAGAGTCATACGTCTATATTTGAATTTTTTTGTGAAGCAATTTTTTTCACCTGGACATATGAAAAATATGTATTGAAATTATGAAACAACTTTTAAGATATGCTGATACAGATTTATTCACGTTCTACAAAGATAAGGTGATTATCGTTATTGACAATAGTAATGACAATAGATTTCTTTGGCTGCTTTACATCCAGTCAGTTGTACTAGCACCCTCTTATTGACGTGGTCATTCAGTGGATAGTAAGCAGGACAGTTGCTTTGCGTGGCTCGGGGGACGTGTGCTTGTTCATATGGGGTTCTGGTAGCTCTTAAAGTCAGATTCCAGTTCCATTAATTAGCATAGATTAAAGTCTCTGGACAAATAATACAAATTATTAGACCAATTCTAACTAATAACTGATCATTAAATTGAAGTGCAATGTCACTGATTGTGGAAACATCAGGAGTTGTGACTCGTCCAGTATCACAATTGCTACTGACGTGGTACCAAAAAGCTTGAACTCCATCTGAAAAAATGGTATTAACGTGTCTGTGGTTGTTACTAAAGATGAAACTAGTATTGCAAAATGCACAAAATGGGACATATGGAGTTGTGTAATTGATCCATGGTTTGGAAGGAGTTGTTCAGTGTGAACGTAAACGTATAATTATGAGTTCCTCCCCCGGGAATCAGCCCCAAGTCAGGTCTGAAGTGTTTTTGTGTCTGTGCACACGTGTGTGTGTGGGGGTGTCTGTGTGTTTGTGTGTGCGCGTCTATTTTGTGTGTGTGTGTGGGGGGGGGGGGGTTGACATGCTGTTCCCTGTATTTGCAACACAAAGCATAAGCATGCATGCTGAAGCAAAAACCTTTCATATTTTGTAATAATATTTAATATAGTATTTATTGCAGTATATATTGCATTTTTTGGCCATATTTTAAACCTGGATTATGCCTTCTGGGGTATGTGTGTGTGTCAGCTGTTGACAGTTGTTGCACATGTTATGTGTCTGCACAGCTGTTCATGCAGCTCTGTATTCCTGCACTGTCTAACTCGTCTCAGTTCTGTCTATTTATTCAGACACTGAAGCTGTTTAAAGAGGTCTTTTGGCCATGAGCAATGATACATTGGGAATCTCGAACACCTAAAGATATTGTTGATCTTATGGTGTTGCTGAGACCTCACAGAAAAGTAAAAACAAAACTAGATTAGATATTTTTTACTACAGATATAATCTTCGAACAGTGACTCAGTGTGTTTTCAGACAACAGAAGCCGACTTAGTCATCCAAAAACTTCCGTCGGAGAACAAATATCTGATCTTGAGTCATGGACAGATACTTTTTGTGTCGATCCTGTCTGAAATGAAGTTTTACTCTGAAGATGTTCTGAATGATCCACACTGACTCATGAATCATGTGAACAGATAAACATGAATGGCATGGGAAATGACGGAAACCATCATATCACAATGAAGAGATTTGTATAATATCGATATTAAGATTTTTACATACTCATGTAAGAAACCTTAGTGACACGTTATTCAATATTCTTGTGAGTGCTCCAGTAGAATCACTACATTACTGCTATGTCTTACTGACTGTCCTGTTGATGTGTCTCTCTGCTTCCGCTACAAGCTTCCTGCGGTTCTGACTCAACTACTGCTTCTGTGGCTAATCCAACATGGACACTCAAAAAAAAAAAAAAAAAGATTAAAGTTTCTGACCAAGGATGATCCTTGCTTGAGTGGATATTTTCACCTACATCCCGCACATTGGTTCCTAAAAAAAACTGCTGCTTTAATCATAACGACTAATTCTAGGACTTCTATTAAAGTAAACATCTTTTCTTTTCTGCACATTAAGCACTGCTTACCTTTACATCTGTATACTGACTAACAATCTCAATATCTAGATGCTTTGATTCATTTCTCAATTAAATATAGATAGATAGATAGATAGATAGATAGATAGATAGATAGATGGATGTGGCAACAGTGGCAGCTTGGCAATGCAGGGATTTGAACCCTGATCCTCCAATCAACAATCCAGAGCCATAAACACTTGAGCCATAACCACTTGAGCCACCACTGGTTTGTTTCCTTGTGCGTCATCATGTGATCTTAGGGAGTTTTTCCTTGGCACAGTGTTGCTCATTATGGATCGAAATCTACATATGAGAGAGAGAGAGAGAGAGAGAGAGAGAGAGAGAGAGAGAGAGAGAGAGAGAGAGAGTGAGTGAGTGAGTGCATGTTTCTTCTCTAATTTATATGTGTGAATCTGAGTGGATGTGAGAATTACAAAAAAAAAAGTGTGACTTGTACACGCGATGTGGAGTTGAAAGAAGAAAAACTGACAGCATCAGGATAAATATAGAAGTGCACACGGTCCTCTAATCATACCCAGCAGTGCAAACCTGACACGAAACAAACTGTCTGTTTTCAGCCTATTTTTCTCTCTGTAGTTTATCTAACTTTTTTAAATCATGACCATTAATTCTAGTCACATTGGCTTTTAATGGTCCTTGAAAAGAGAGATTGGGCTGTAAACTGTATAAAGTGCAACCTTTATATTATCCACATGGGATCAGGTAGAGCATTAGGATTGGCCAGAATGGACACCAGGTCAGAGTCAGGAGTAATGTGTCCACAGACACACACACTCAGAATATAGACACACATACAGAGATGAGAATGTAATGCAGACAACTGTCATTCTCCCTAAGATGTCATGGATCTCTTTGTTACTAAACAATTCTGCTCATTCTGTCATCAGTGAATGAACTGCACACACACATGCACACACACACACACACACACACGAACACATACACACATATGCACATTCGCAAATAAACACACACATATGTGTACACATACTGTACACACGCATACTGACACACACGTGCACACATACACAGGCATACACACATACATGCATGCACACACACATGCACACACAAACCACATGTGCACACATACTCGCTCATAAACACACACATGTGCGCACACTCACCACACACGTGCATCCACACACACACGTGCACACCCATTAATCACATTAAGCCATAAGCCATATGCTCAAAGTATAGATTTAATAGACAGTAACATGTCTAGTGTGTTGTTTGATCTCCACTAAATACATTTACATTCATGGCATTTAGCAAACACCCTTTGTAGGCAAACATGAGTGAAATAGTAAACCACTACTATTTACAGTAAAATTTGAAGTAAATTTCATTACTTTACTGAGTGTTTATGGTACGAGCAGCCTTGCTGATGTGGTGTCATTTGCTGAGCGTCTGAATTACACAGCAGTATATTTATTTACTTATATACTTACAGATCAGTCTGGCAATCAATCAGTCTGTGACTAGTATGTGGTGCGAGTGACCAGCAGAGGGAGCTGTTGCGGTGTTGTAATTTCACTGCTGTATATTCAGGTCATGTCACAGCTTTTAAAAATGGATTTTACCAAAGTTTTTAAAATGGACACTTCTTAGCCTGTTAGGAACAGCTGCAACACTTAATAACAAAATGTGGTGTGTGTGTGTGTGTGTGTGTGTGTGTGTGTGTGTGTGTGTGTGTGTGTGTGTGTGTGTGTGTGTGTGTGTGTGTGTGTGTGTGTGTGTGTGTGAAGAGGGCCAGGGACAGTTAATCTGCATAAAGAGATTAGCCCTGGACAGAACCAGAAAGCGGCTGGCCATACTGACCAGCATTCACTGGGACAGAAAGGCTAATGGTCAGCCATAAGCAAATGTCCACCATAAGTAACAGAGTAGTAGATTTAAATGTGTGTCCATGGTATCACATTCGATCTGAAATCTTGAGCTGTAATCTGCTGTTCTTGTCAAGTCAGAATCAGAATCAGATTTATGTGTAACCTGACACTCTCTGCACTGGACTCTTTGTTTAGCAAAATCAATCCCATTCAAGTGAGCAAAGAGGGGAGGAGGATGAGGATGAAGAGGGCTCATCTTTTGACAGCTGCAGTAAGCAGGATCTTACAGAAGTGTCCCTGGTGGGCTGTTTAGCCAGCTCCTGCTGCCTTCCCCCTAGAGTAAGTAGGGGGTAGTTGGGGATAGCTGTGAGGTGGGTGAGAGGGTGGGAAATAGGGAGGAGGGTTGAGCATTAGGACCACCCCCCAGGCCTTAGGAACCTGCAGCACTCTAACAAATGTGCAGTGCCTGGCTGATCTTACAAGGCCTGCTATGAAGAGAGTCAAGCCAAGCCACCAGCACCAGCCAGAAAATGGGCAATGCTCAGCCCCTGCCCCAGTGCCAGGCTTCAAAGCTGGGCAGCACTTGTAGCCCCCAGGCCGAGGGCAGATTCCCCCGCCGAATGCTGACCAGAGCTCACCAGAGACACGACTCACTGTGGACCAATAAACCTGTTTTGAGATTGGCGGGTAGAGAGCAGGAGTATTCGCTCAGACGCACTCAGTCCTGCCGAGAGAGGAGATCCAGATCCTGCTTTTACTGTGAGTGCTTCAGATCCTGTTAGAGTTCTAGGTTTTTCACTAGAATAACTAGTTTTATCTAAATCTTCTGACTTTCTTTTTGCCAACTTGCAGTAGATAATTAACCAACTACTGTTGTACTATCTACTCTTAGATAGTACAATATCATTGAGTTGTAGAGGGTTTCTAAATACTGGTGCTAGTGAAGAGTTCAAACCAGTGTGATGAAATGAATGTGAGAAGTTAAAATCCATGTTTTGCACCTGACCTGATGTCACGCTTGTTAGCAGCTTTTTCAGACAGGCAGCTTGGTATTTCATTCCCTCATAAACATTACATATTACATCTTTTCCTGTCCACAGCGTACACATCATAACTTCTGTTACATTTCCGTATCATTCAGAAACGGCCTTGAGATTTTATTCTGAAAACTGAAGCTCATTATCTTTTATGTCCTGATCATACGTTATGTTATTGCACAATTATAATAAAGATGAATGTGAATTTGCAGATTCTAATCATACATCTTAAGAGTTATACTCTACAGACAGAGCAGTGGTGAAAGCTGTCCCAATTCCGATTGTAGCACTCATTATGAATACAATAAACCTTGTATGTGAGAATACTGAATGTCCAGTTAGATTCAACAGAACTAAACCATGGAAATAATATATTTACCTCTGTGGCATTTCTACCATTACTCATTCTAATCAGTCTAACATCTGTGTGTTTGCAACTTTCTTAAAATATTGGTTTCTTTTTAATTTTTTTTTTCATCACTGCATCTGGTATGAATGCCTTTGTCCCCTTTACCCCTGCACAGATTGTGTCGATCTGACGTGCTGACCTTTACCCTTTAGAATGGTGCCGGAGACCTTCTAGTTTAAACCCTCCAAGGCCCTGTCCTACCCTCTTCTAAATAAGGAGAGATTCATTCACTCACTCCCCAGTCAGAGGCAGTTTATTGATCTTTGATAGCGGCGCACATCGTGACTGGACTCTCGTGGCCATTCATGATTTAGTGTTCCATTTCTCACCTAATGTGCAGTACAAAAGGTGATCTGTTGGTCACGTGTGAGCCTGCATGAGAGAAATGGCTGTTTCATTGTGAGGGTGAGGTTAGAGATGTGTAAACTCTGTGTTGGCTGGTTGGAAACATAATATATATACTGTATAAGTAATGTCAGGGGTTTTCCTCTAGCTAATGATAATTGTGCAAAAGAAAGCCACATGAATATTTATGATAAATGTGATTCGTTGTTTATTCTGGGAGCTCATGACCGAACCTCATGTACACAAAGGTGATTATAGGCCGGTATGTATTAGAGGCATAACTTTGTGTGTACCAAGCAGCAGCAACTCGAATGGGATTGTTCACATAATTGGCTGCATATTTTATCTACATCTGGGGGATTCAAATCGGTATCCACTAGATGGCACGTCAGTGCTATAACATCCCTGTTACACATTGGCATTATAATACACCAACAAACTCAGTCTTTCTTTTAAAAGTCTTTCTTCTGTCTCAGTTCGAAAACTCTAACCTTACATTGAAAAATCTATAAAATTCTAATCTCTAAAATCAAGAAGACCTGTACACAAAACAGGGCTATCTGTCCGTTTGAAAACTACACAAGCTCTGTTTTAGTATTTCACCTCAATAATGGTTTAGTACCTATTTAGTACATATATGATATTTAAAACACAACGATAGTTTGTTTAGTCAGTCACAATTGTTCTGTCATGTTGTACTGTACTGGAGGTGTAGCATTACTTTCTGCAAGTGCAGGACTGCAAGATATGTACAGCTATGTCATCTTGTTTACACATAGTCAAAAGCTTGTATACTTCAGCCTTGTCCTGACCTAGTTTCCAAGAGAGCATTATCTCTGTGACCTGTAATAAGTTGATAACTAATGTACATAAATAGCAACATGTCCTGAAGTGATTTATTCGGTTAACACTATAGCCTTTTTGGTAATGCTAACAAATTTGTATTGATTTAAGGATAGCACATCGTACGTTTTATCTGTAAATAGTGCTATTTAGTGTTGTACAACCACTTTAAAGTTGTAGTCCTGTTTTGTTATTTCTTTTGAAATGTTTAATTCATTTATTTATTTTGCAGCTTGTCATGCTGCTAAGAAAATTCAAAGTGTAACGACCTCCATCCTGAAGCTTTTCCTGTGAATGGAAACATAGTCATAGCTTAACCTCTTCTGCAAAGTGCTGACAGAGTCGATGTAGATAGTCGGTATGGTAATCCTATTTTATTCCGGTTGAATGTGCGGACAGGGCGGCGCTGTGTGTCTGTCTCACACTAGTCTGAGATAATACACTGTGACAGTGCAAGATGCTGCTCAGCTCCTCACTGTAGTTTGTTCTGAATACACCAGCTTTCCAGTGGGCTTATTACTAACAGTCAGTTCATGCTTATGGACACTTGTCACATTTCCACATTACTTCTCAGTATATGTCCTGGACTATTTGTGTGTGTGTACGTGTGAGCTTGATGGTTTTAGACCCAGAGCAGGTGTTTTATCGATTATCTCTAAGCCCTTATCAGGTATTCGGACTCTTGCAGTATCTCTCAGGGGAGGATGAACAGGACACCACAGAAATACGGATTTTCTTTGTGAATCAGGAATGCAAAACCAATTCTTATACAATTCCAAAGGGCTTTACTCTTTTGAGCACAACTGTTGCACATTATTAACCACTCACTTTTTGACTTTCAATGATCATAAAATGGTTGCTTCCAGAGGACCAGCTAATGTCTTAACTGGGCAGCACGATTCCAGACTTTTCAGACTTTTCATTGTGGCACTATATCTTTTCTATTGCTATTAATGGGAAAGTGTGTCCATTGAATATTAGACATCAGTATAGTATAACCTTCCTAGCAAAACTGAGACGCTGAATCTTTCACATTTGTAACACTTTAGCACTAAAGAATCGGATTGAGTTGTGAATACAGAGACTGGATTTTTCTAAGGGATCATGAGCATTGGTGTTAAGCAGTGACAAAGACGTTAGCATCATTAGCCTACTGATCCTGACCCAGATGAGATGGGGAAGGATGGCAGCCTGCAGTGTCACTTTCACAATTTACCCCATCACCCCTTCACTTCACCTTTGTCTTGTTTAGGGTTTATCCATTTATACATAATGATGGGCAGTCTTTGCTATTCAAGTGTTAGTGAGCTTAACCAATAGAAGTGAAACTGCAGCACTGATCTCTTCATGTTGTCCCGTGTGGTGGTGCAAGGCTCCTGGGCAGGGCGTGGAGGATGGTAGGTGCACTTCAGCAATCAGTCGTCTTTCCTATTGTTGGTGCCAGGCTTAAACTGTGAGAGGAGTAGTGGGGGAGTACTGACCCCTTGCCGGGAAAGGCTGAAAAGAAATTCCTGGTCTTTTGCTTTGCCTGACTAACTCTTGCAGTTTTGGTTAAGCACCATAACAAAAGTGTATTGTTGCATGGTGCCTCCTGCAGCCTCTCACCATGCTCCACATCCCCTACTGGAAACAGGGTCGAGACAAAAGACAAAGCAAGCTTGAATTTTACCTCCCTCACCAAGGACAGGTGGAGTTCCACAATCTGGACAACCTCACTCGTATTCTTCCACTTTTTTCTTCTCTCTGTTTCTGTTCCTGTATCCATCTGATGGGATGTGTACATGGGACACTGGGCCACATTTGTGTATGATTATTAAATGTTAGTTGAATATCACTTTTCTAATAGTGATTTCACACTGCTGGTGTGATCATGGCGTTTATTAAATACTTTTGTCTTTGGGTTACTTTATTGTAGTTTACACGATTTCTATTAAGGTGAGTAGTCTATACAGCGTGATGCACATCTTTGGAGGACTGCTACCTCAATCAAACAGTGCATCAATACATTTTAATGTTATTGATGTTAACATTGCAGATATTTCCTCCCAAATCCCACTCCAGCCCATCAGTTACTAAACATTAACCCATCCTGAGACGTTCAGTAGCATCTTGTGATCTAATAATACTGTAATTGGATTTTTTTTTTATTGCCATGTGGTTGGGAAGCTGTGCATGGGTTAATTAATACACGCGTTAGTTTTAATCTTGCTCCAACACTATCTCTGTCACCTACTCCCACTCCATCATGGTTAGAGTGAGCCTAATCAAGTCCTTCTGGCCTGGTTTATTTAGTTACAGCTCTGATTGGACCTCCTCTTCCATTAAAGCTTCAATAATCGAGTTGTGCTTGGCAGTTAGGTCTTCCTGAAGTACATAGGATTTAAAGTCATTTTATTTGAAGGAGTGTCAAGCAAACACAGCAGCTGGGTTCAGATCCCTGGGACAGATGGCATCCACTTTACTGCTAATCGAGCATCAGGGCAGAGATCCAGAATAAATCAAATGGCTTTCAGAATTGCACTTGTTTGTGGCAGTAGACATAGATGGTGATTCATTCTTTGCCCATCTTATCCAACAACTAACCTGTTTACTGTAGGCAGGTTCCCCTCCCTCTATTGTTCTTATCAGTAAGATAAGATGATGTTTGTTCTGGATTTATTTAGAAGTTACACTGCCCTCTACTGGTCATCAGTATATTTACATTTATGGCATTTGGCAGGCGCCCTTATCCAGAGCGACTTATGTTTTTTATCTCATTTTATACAAATGAGGGTTAAGGATCCAGCGCTGGCAGCTTGGTGGACCTGGGATTTGAGATCACCACCTTCAATAGTCTAAAATGTTAACCAAATTCCCCAAAATAGAATAGAATTTATTTTGTCACATATACATTACAGCACAGTGAAAATCTTTCTTTGCATATACTAACTTTGGAGGTTGGGATCAGATATGATACAGCACCACTGGAGTAGTGAGGGTTGGGGTCCTTGCTCAGGGGCCCAACAGTGGCAGTATGGCAAGTGCTGTGCTGTGAACCCCAATCAACCGTTCAACAACCCAGAGCCTTAGCCGCAAAGCAGTGACGACGGAGAACTGAAGAAATGTACAAACAGTCATTCACATTGTCACATTTGTGTTCTCTGACTGTCATGATGACTTAAGAACTTCACTACTGAGAAACTCTGAAGCAGCTGAAGCCATTTGCACTCTCTGGCACAGAGTTTAGATTTTATGTCACCAATAAAGACAGACACAAGGTGTAAGGAGGTTCTGACATGTACAGTGTGTATTACTGATCAGTTTTTCCCAAGCCCAGCATTCACCTAAATGCCATTAGTCTACAGGTCAGAGGGGGTTAATTGACTTGTGCAGGCGACTGTCTCTGGAGCATAGAGAAGCATTGATTGGATTATTATGGACCTGGTCTAAATTGCATTGTGGATGAGAGGTGACTCATTATGGAAAGTGTGATCTCTGCTAACTAGCTTGGGAGACTTACGTATGTGTTTACCTGCTTTACCTGGACACACCAGTAAACCATTTTAAGAAGTTTTGATTGGTATAAATACTATACTATTGAATCAGAATCAGCTTTATTGCAAGGCATGTTTTCACATGCGAGGAATTTTAGTGCCAGAAGCTCCACAGTGTAACAGAATGACATATACAACAGTATAGATGAAATTGTATGTACACATTTACACGTGTGAAATGTGCAGTTGCAATACACAAATATAGACAAATTGTATGTACACATGTGCAATTGTGAAATGTGCAATTGAAGTAAACAGTAAACATTTAGACAATATGTATGTATGTATGTATGTACAGATGTGCAAGTATGAAATGTGCAATTGAGGTATACATAGTACAAATATTAGGTGTTGTGTGTTCCATGGTGTTAATTGTTCATCAGATGGATTGCTTGAGGGAAGAAACTGTTCCTATGTCTGGTCGTTCTGGAGCTCAGGGCTCTGTAGCGTTGACCAGATGGCAACAGAGTGAGTGTGCTGCATGTGAGAGGTCCAGAGTGATTGACTTTGCCCTTATGCTCACTCTGGAGAAGCACAGGTCTTGGAAAGTGGGGAGAGTTGTGCCAGTGATTCGCTCAGCAGTCCGGACTACCCTATGTAGTCTTCTGAGTTCGAATTTGGTGGCTGAGCTGAACCAAACAGACACTGAGGTGCAGAGGATGGATTCAATGATGGCAGTGTAAAACTGTTTCAGAGATCCTGTGGCAGGTTGAACTTCTTTATTGTAAGATTTTGTTAATAATACAAAGCTTCAAGATTTTACTATTACTACTTTTAAATCGTTCAGTACCTTCACACGGCACAGAGATTAGACGAACATCTCATGTACGTTGAAGAGATGCATTCATTCATGTTTCAGTGGTACTGGCAGTGTAGCTCCAATTCACACTCCTCTGATCAAGGATTCATCATTTCATTAATAAATTGCTGTTTATTGGGGAAGGACCAGGATTTGAATAAAGTGTGCTAAAAGAGATGGATGAAGACTAAAGGACGTGATGAAAAAATGGATGAAGACTAAAGGACATGTTGGGTAAAAAGATATTTGGGGGTATTTTTGCCATCAAATAAAACGGGACAAGTGGTGTGTTTTTAAGTGGTGCTTTTTATTCTCTCCTGCTAATGGACTAGTATTGCCATGACAACGTCTCCTTCAGGCCAGCCAGCCCAGCCCAGTAAATTAATTAGGATGGCACAGAGCTACACAAACAATGGTTGAGCTCACTACTGCTATGAGAATGTATATTATTGAAAAACTGTAAGCACAACACCCTCCACCACCACCATCATCATCTTCATCAAAACACCAGTCGAGGGAATATCTTTTGAAAGAATGATATTCCTCCCTCCAGTACAGGTCGAGAGAATCCAAATACTGAAGCTGTCTAGAATGTTCAAGCTGTCTGATCACCTGGTTAGCACACGTCTCCGTTTCATTTGTTATCTTGCAAGTTTCCTTGTAGCTGAAGGTAGTGTTAGTGCTGTTAGTCACTAGGTGGCGCCAGTCTTCAGAGAAATGGAAAAAAAAAAGACCCGTCCCAATCTGCTTTGGCTATGACTGAATCACTGAGGTTTGCGTGTTAACTGCTCTCTGTGCATTGTAGTTATATTTTTGGGCTAAATTTAATACTACTCTATACAGACGAATGTTTCTTATACATATATAGGATATTATTATTTACAATTTTCAATTCTGGTTAAATATTCTTCAATTAAATTGTAAAATTGTTTCAACAATGTCAACATACGTAAAGCGTACAACACTGCAATAAAACCGTTTACACCTTGTTACACACTGTCTAAGGCAGAGGGGGGTATTGTAATCCTGAGCCTCCAACTGAAGATGCAACAGCTGTGCTGTCACAGCTCTCGACTCCACACGTCTAGCTGTTAGAAACCACCAGCTGAAGCTTTCGTTTACTTTATTTACTAAGACGTCTGGCTCTGTCGTGTTACTGAAAACCACCTAGTGGCTTTATGAGCACTATGAGTCCTCTGTGTACTTATCATTTACACAAAACTGCGCTTTGGGTTTTATACATAATACAGGAACGAGGAACAAGGGAGGCTTTTAACTGCTTTATTTGATCAGTGTATTAATGACACTCCTCTGGGAGCTACTAGGGAACAGATGAAAGTTATCAGATCTGGCACTTTCCTTTGTTGCTGTATGCTTATTTATCTGCAGTTCGGTCTCTCTGAGCTGGCTCATTAGAGAGTAAATGCTGTTTAAGGAGTGTTTTTAAAGCACTTCTTTTATTACCACCACCTCATAAGGTGCCAGGACTTATAAACACTTATAAATGTTTAAAGTGTCTCTGATGAAATTGGAGGTTTAAATGAAACTGTCAGAGATAACATAAAATCTTGTACATAATAATAATAATAAAAAAAATAGAAGTTATCATTCTATTCTATACCCTTTGAGAGTAGTAAAGTTTATTAATCATTAAAACGTGACTCATTAATATAGCATTAAGGGTCTGTAGTGTTGGCATTGCAGCTGTCCTGAAGATCTTCACCATTAAAGCTGAGTGTAGACAGAGCTTAGACAGATCAAGGACTACTGTAGAGACAGCAAGATAGTTATCACTTGTGTATTGTTATCAGCATACACGCAGTTGGGGGGGGGGGGGGGGGTTTAGTACCTGTGTGCTCTGGTTAACTAATGAATTGACGAGCTCTGTCTCAGTGGGACATCCTGGTGTCATGGAGTTTCCACAGCAGCCGTGACTCAGGTGTCTCTGTGGACGCTATCAGCTTCATTCACGTCACGTATGACAAAGAGAAAAGAAAAAATATCAACTGGGAAAATGTATTCACGTCGACCTATGAAAACTGATTTACAGTATTTTTTATTAGTTTAGTCAATTACAAAGACAAATTTAACCGCCTGATTTAGTTCTGTTAAATATGAGAACGCAAGCTGCTAACGTGTAACGAAGTCTGCTATGTGATCGTAAATACAACCAGCATTTTTCCGAAGTAAATGACACAAGAATGTTCTTCTGATTTTCAATTAGTGAGAAGTTTTCCTGTCTTACCAAATTTTCCCACATGATTATGAAAGCTTTATCATTAGAAAAGATAAGAGTGTGTGTGCTCAAGATCTTTGTTAGCGTATTTCCACTGAGAGGAGTGTAGACTGCAGCTGTGTATCTGTCACTTTCAGTCAAGAGAAAAGTCTGATTGATGGTTACATGAGAATTAATCATAAACCCGTCATTGTCTTTGAGTCATATCACTGTTTCTAGATTACAGCAGATACAAACTAGGACATTGTTGACTGGGAAAGTCATCTTGAAGCAGTAATCTTAAAGGAAGGTGTTGTCGCATTTACACAAACACACACGCGTATATATCTTCACTGTTGAGGGTTCAGGTCCCAGGTGAATAGCCAGGCATGTGTCCTTGAGCATGGCACTTAGCCTAATTCACCCTCCTCTCATCTCATCTAATGCAGTGTAGAGCCTCAGTGCTCATCCTACACAGCTGACTCTCAGAAATATGATCATCTAAGACATATTCATAGCTATAGAACATTTATTTATTTTTCAGCTGTTCAGGGTCGCAACAGCGGAGCACGTGGTTTTACACCGGATGCCCTACCTGACGCAACCCTCCCATTTTTACCTGGGCTTGGGACCAGCACTGAGAGTCAACACTTCGGGGGCAGGGTTAGCCGGGGCAATGAGCGTGCGAGATCCTGCCGCTGGACCACCTAGGGGCAGTTGTAGCTATAGAAAATTACTTGGGGTAAATTATAGTAAGGCGGTGCTTTCTGGGTTTGGGTTAATAGATATGAATGTTTCTGGTTAGTGAAGTTTTCACACTAATTATCAGTCTCAGTATAAAGACTAGCCAACTCTTCATATTTGCCCTTGGGACTTATGAAATAATCATTCTTTGGAATCTAGGCTAGGAGATATACACAATGCTAAAAATGCTCTGTCAAGATGCATGTTATCTCTTGCTGTTATTCACATGCTGTGTTGATGTATGGAGGTTGTGTGTCTTTTTGGCTTAGACTGTCTTTTTGGTTTCCAGTTTAATAAATATAAGAAACCTCATCAGAGTAGGTTAGAGTCAAGCACTAAAAGTTCTACTGGTCATGATAGCTCAAACCTGGATTTAAAGTAAGATGTGAAGAGTGTTGTAAACAGTTGGTGTTATTTATATTTGTACGGCAAATTCCCCACAAGAATCTACATGATTCGTAACGATTCAGCTGTTAAACCAAAGAATCTGGTAGTGTTTTGACGGAAATAGACACAAACTGCTCTCACTCACACACACGCAGGCCCTGAATTCTTCCAAACACTAAAGAAACTAAGCTGAGGATTTAACCTCCTTAGTTACTCCACACCATGACTCCAGTGACGGGGGATACATTACCAGTTGCCCAGGTCGTTTGTAAAGGAGCATTTTGGTTATTACATGGTCATTAGATTTGTGTCATTACATGGTCATTAGATTTGTGAGGGCCACTACTGTTATTTTATAGTTGATTGTAATTCCTATTAACAAAAGAACACTGATTCTATTAGAACTGCCTTTCACACATATTTACAAGAACCAGCATGACTTTAGGATGAGCAACTTGTTACGTTTTGACATAATTCTGTGTTGTGTGTGTGAGAGCACGTGTGTGTGTGTGTGTGTGTGTGTGTGTGTGTGTGAGTGTGTGTGTGTGTGTGTGAGAGTGCACATACACGATTCTAAACTCAATTTTTAAATGAATGCCATAAGAATTCCACAGTGCAGGTGCTCTTTCTCTGTTCTTTTGTTCTCTTTTCCTCTCTTCCCCAAAGCCTTTCTCTCTTTGTTTTTCTCACAGGTGTGGCACTTTCGGTGATTAAAGTCACTTCAAAGTGACTTTGCTTTTTCCTCTTCTGATATCCTCCCCCCCACCTCGCTTTTAACGCCACACCTTCATCCTGATTGTGCCATAAGTACATATACATATATATGGCTGTTTCTTTGCTATACTTGTTTCCACAACACATGGTGTGTTTTGCTGGTGCCTATAGGTTCCTGCTCCTCTGCATGGTGGACAAGTCATGCTCATCTGAGATGCATGTTCTCAGGATTCCCACTCTTCCCCATGAATGCCTTCACAGGGAGGCCCAGGCCTTTTATTCTGCCCAGAGCTATTGTCATTCACACACACACACACACACACACACACACACACACACACACACACACACACACACACACACACACACACACACACACACACACACTGCAGCAGATGCTGAAAATACTCACAGGACAAGATTCTTAAAATACAAGTTCACCCACAGCTTTTTCAGCTAGTTTATGTTTGCATTCCCATGCTTTCATGTATTTTAAGCCACATTCACTCTCACTTTCTTCTTCAGAACACGAAACACACTTCATCTGCCGACAGGTTTCAGCATCATCAAAACGCAAGAATGAAGAGTAAATTCATTGAAATTCATTTGATAGTACACAACTTGCTTTTTTCTTTTTTAATTCTTATGCATTTTCTCTTTCTCTCTCTCTCTGTCTCACTCTGTCTGTCTTTCCTTCTCTCTCTCTCTCTCTCTCTATCTGTCTGTCTGTTTGTCTGTCTCTCTCTCTGTCTCACTCTCTGTCTGTCTTTCCTTCTCTCTCTCTCTCTGTCTGTCTGTCTGTCTGTCTCTCCCTCTCTCTCTGGTCTTCACTCTGATGGTTGCTGTGATTCTTACATTCTTACAAAGAAACAAGTCAGTCGTGAACATGGACCTGACGTGAGCTTTAAGAAACAGGCAACAAATGAATGAAAAGAGGAAAGAGATACGAGGAGGAGTTTGCCAGGGTGACCTCCTGTTTACATTCTTAGGGTGTGTTGGAGAGGTGGCTGGGTGTTGCTTTAGCTGTCGCTTGTGTTCACTCATGTAAATCTGTGTCAAAGCTACATGGGAAAGCAGCCCTATGGTCAAGTCATTAGGACACAGTTTGAAGACATGAACATAGTCTGTGCCTCTCGTTCAGCAGAGTTATATCAACAACATGATCTGTGCTGTAGTATGTGGCTTAGTTAATAACAGAACGCCAGGTAGTAGAGCAAATCATCATTCTAAATAACTGTAAAAACTGGGATTATTTCACATACTAAATATACTATATATACTAAAGACATACTAAAAATCTCCATTATTTTAAGTCTTTTTCATTCAATTCAATGTATTTGTATAGTGCTTGTCTCAAAGCAGCTCCCAAAACAGAAGAGAATATATAATATATATATATATATATATATATATATATATATATATATATATATATATATATATATATATATATATATGAAGAAGAAAAGTAAACATAAAAATAAAAATGAATATATACAATTAAAGTTAATTAAAATTAATTTAAAGAATATTAACTTAAAATTTCCAAATTTGTCTTTATTAATCTGTAAAAAAAAAAAAAAAAGTACACACATTTTATTTGTGTCCTAAAAAATGTGTGTAAAGTACACACATTTTATTTCAAACCATTAAACCAATTAGATTTGATAATTGAAGTGTAATGCTAGAATATCTGAGTAGGTATATGGTGAAAGAGCTAGCCATTTAAATAACAGCTAGTAAAGTAGCTGGCGTTTGCCTGAGAGAAAATTAAATGGGAATTATCAGACCCTTATCGCAAAATAAATAAATATTATCTCAAAATAAACCAGAACTAACTTTTGTTCATCACATATCATTTTCTTTTGCTTGAAATAAAAAGTTGAGCTCCTGAGTACTGCTGAAAGATAATGCTACATACAGAGAGAATGATGCAACAGAAACATGTAGAGATTGAGCGTGATACAACAACCAGTCCAGCACAATGAGCCCTGCTCTCTAGATGTGATGGATGGCATAGTCTTTCTCCCTATGTGTCACTTGTTTTAGCAAACCTTCTCTGTCCTGTTGGTTTTACAGTGAAATAACACAAGCACCTGTTCTTAAACCATCTCTGCTATCACACGTGCACATGTTAATGTTTCTGTCACTGCTGCATGAGGACAGCAGTGCTACTGACTAGGAACAAACGTCAAAGCAAAAAAAAAAAAAAAACGAAACATAAATATAAGAAATCATAAATCAGTGAGTGAGGGAAGAGCAGAGTGAAAGAACAGCAAGGCGTAGAGGAGGAAGTAAAAGAGTAAAAGTCTCTTCACACAGACGCTGTGCTGGAGCTTGTTGGAAACCAGCAAACCTTTTTACAGTAATCATGTCTATGTACTATGAGAGTAGAACCACTTCATAGTATTTAAGCATTTTCTAATACACAGCTTAATATAATTACTACTGTGTAGTATGGGTGGGCGGAATGACCAAAAATCTGTTTCAAGAATTAGTTATTTTATTTCACGGTAGCGGTATATATCACTGAAGATATAATAATTACTGAATAAATAATGAATAATAATTTTTCAGGTCAATCAACAAAAGGAACGTGCTTAATATATTAAATACCACTTTAACACTTTAAAAATAAAGAACAAGCTTTCTCGTCTTGTTTTATTAATTTTTCTTTTATTTAGCATTAGTAGTGAACGAGACTCTCAACTTTTAGATCAACGTCACGGTTGACGGAACTGTTGGCTTTCGTTGTATTCTTTGACATGCTTCATTTTTAACTGATAAAACAAGTTCCTCGTGCTAGCATGGCTAACGGTTACATTCGTGTGACACAGTTTGCAAATCACATTTGTCTGCTTTTTGTCAGCCTTTGTAAACCCGAACCACGTCCATACCAATGATGTCGAGCCTCGTTTCACAACAAGTTCCTCCTCCTGCTCGGGATTGGTTTGTGGGATTTCTTTATCAGCATACATGTCTTGCTCCATGTTTTTCTTCTTATCTACGCTTATGTGCCGCTTCTCAATCGTTCTCAGATTCAGGCGTGCTACACGTGAGGTTAACCACGCCCACTAATTTAAATTTCACGGTATGCACGGAATAGAAAAACCTGTAACGGTAGACATTTTATTCCGCGGAAACGGAATATACCGTCATACCGCCCAGCCCTACTGTGAAGGGACATTAGAAATATTCGGTATTGATTTGGATAACAATTTGAACGGAAACGGTCACAAAGCAGCTTTACAGAAATCTGGATCTAACTTTTACATTTTAATTAATTGCTAATATCTTATTCACACATTATTATTATTATTATTATTATTATTATTATTATTTTATAATAATAATAATAAAATTATTTGTATTAATTATTTTATTTATTTATTTATTTATTATGAGTCTCTCCTAAGCTAAATAAAGTTTATATTTATCCTATTTGACAGAAGTTCTTATCCTGAGTGACCTACAGAAGAGTATCAGAAAATACACCTGATTCTGGTTCACTACGTCACACACTAACAAAATCATCAGTCTAAAAACTCAACCCAAAAGAGGTGGGTCATTAAGCATTGTTAAAATCAGTGATACAGCTGTTTGGACAAGGGGGCAGTTCATTCCACCACCCAGGTGCCCGAACTGAGAAGAGTCCTGATGCCTGCCTTCACTGTACCCTGAGAGACGGTGTGATCAGTCGAGCAGTGCTAGAGGATTCTCACAACCAGACTGTTTTAGGATCAGAACCGGAAGCAGCTTTTATTTTTCATGTTGTGGGATCAGAAGGTTCTGAATCGATGTGTCAGTGTTGGCAGGTTATTGATGAGCAGTAAAAATAGAGGTTTGTGTGTCCATGTGAAGCTTTTGTTAAGAATTTCTGATTCATTAAACGCGATGTAACGATACGAGCAAAATAACGTCTCTATGTGACTTTCTGCTTGCCAACAGATTTCCAGTACAGTATATGTTTAAGGCACATATTGTATATGTATAAAAACATAACAATCAATGGCTTTATGAACCTTCTAGTGACTGCAAACTCAGTATGCCTCACTTATGTCTGACTTTGTCTGCTCCTGGACACACACACACAAACACACACGGAGGCAGGAAGGCTTACAGGAGGGCTTACATATACTGTAAACACACAATAATCATGTGTCTAATCCTCCAGTTTGATGTTGGCCATGTTGGTGTGAGCAAAAAACAATAGCGTGTTAATTACAGTACCCTGTGCCCGAGCCAACGAATAGTGTACACGTGCCAGATATCAGGAAACACACACCAATTAGCCACAATCAGATGGAGATTCAAATGGAGAATACAAATCAATTCATTCCCACTTCAGTTAAAACACATTCAATAGAATAATACAACTACTTTTAAGTTCAGTAGGTAACTAATATTAATATTATTTTAATTCATAATTTTGCTACAATTAATCCAGAATAATCATAAATAGAGACAAACCAACACTGGCAGTACTGCATGATTTTAAGTTTTAATAAAAACAGGGAGATCCGAGCCTGCGATCAAGCAAGGACGTGTTCAGTACAGAGTTAAAAGTGTCTCTGTTTCCATTTGGTGTTGAGATGAAAGCCCACGCAGACACTCTCACCCACTGACACACTTCCCTCCACATTACCTCCATGCACTTGTTACACACCAGTCAAGTAAAGAAGCCTTGTTTTTACCGAGTCCAAAGCCATCAAGGCAGACATTGGCTGTGTGTGTGTGTGTGTGTGTGTGTGAGTATGTGTGTATCGGTGTTGTGTTGGGGGAAGGGTGTCCTGAATGTTGGCTCTAATTCAACCATCATTTGCAGCTCCATTCAGCTCCAGATTGAGGCTCCGATCGACTCCTCCTGCCATTCACATCCTCCTGCACTCCCAACCCCCTCCAGCCTGCTACTTCCCAATCAAAAGAAACAGGGTCACCATGAATGTCTGCATTATTCAGGGGGTGTTTTAGTGTGTGTGTGTGTGTGTGTGTGTGTGTGTGTGTGTGTGTGTGTGTGTGTGTGTGTGTGTGCGTGTGCGTGTGCGTGTGTGTGTGTGTGTGCGTGTGTGTACGTGTGTGTGCATGATAGGCAGGATATAATATATATTATATCAGAGGTTTGGTGGCCATGTGCTAACACAGCAAGCCAGTTTATCAGTAGGAAAACCTCACCGTCTGTCATTAAGCAAAGCCTACATGTGCCAAAACATGCACATTTGTCTTACTATCCATCTGAGAACCTTCCATTGACATGATTATTTATTTAACTGATGAATGCCGTGCTTACATCCGAGTCTAACTATAATCTCAGTAAAACTAAAGGGAATGTTCTGGCTTTTTTTACTTTAAAAAATATATAATATAATTTAAAAAAAACAAAAAAAAAAACGCTTTCCTTGTGGGCACCAGCCAAGTGTCTCCACAAGGATCGTGGACTTTTCACTAAGCTTTATTTACCTCAGCATGTTGAATATGAATCATGAATTAGAGCTAAAGAGAGAACAAGCATTCATAATCACAGACATGAATCCCAGAGGACAGAAATTAGAAAAGATTATTTCCCATTCAGTGTTAAGTAAGCAGTGTTAAGTAAGCAGTATCCAGGAATCTATTCCAGGATATTCTATTCATTATATATATATCACTTTAAAGAGTGTAACATAACACCGTTGTAGAGCCTACGTAGTTGTTGTGCACTACACAGTGTCTGTTGTTAATGTATGCTTTATATTGAATAGCCGGTAAAGCTAACGTTATAAACTGTGTAAAGATAACACGTATGAGTGCTGATAAATTTCTGAAAATCATATTGGCTTTACAACTGTAACTGAAAGGGAGGATGTAACACACACAACACACACACACATCAGTAGAGAGAGTTCCTTGGTTACCAAAGCATAGATGAAAAGAAGAACCCTGATCCCCCAGGGTGTGTGTGTGGAAGGGAGGTAGTAGTGTTTCCCAGGGTTGGGCTGTGTGTGTGTGTGTGTGTGTGTGTGTGTGTGTGTGTGTGTGTGTGTGTGTGTGTGTGTGTGTGTGTGTGTGTGTGTGTGTGTGTGTGTGTGTGTGTGTGTGTGTGTTGGTAGGAGGGGCTGGGGATGTGCCTGTGGACTGTGATGTGATGGAGAGTAGTAGACACAGTTCTGAGGGAGATGAACGAGGCAGCGTCGCTCGTCTGGCTCTCCTGATAACTAGGAAGCTGTGGCAATTACACACACACACACACACACACACACACACACACACACACACACACACACTGAAATAATGGTGTTCATCGGGACTTCGCTCAAGTCTATAATCAAATACTTCAAAAGGAAGGGTAAGGTGCTACTTGTCATTTATTATTAATCACTTGATCACATTTGATATGACGTGTGTGTGTGTGTGTGTGTGTGTGTGTGTGTGTGTGTGTGTGTGTGTGTGTGTGTCTTCTCCAGCATAGCATTCAATGACTGTCAACAGCATCTGTAGTTCCCCAAAGCAGTGTGTTTACAGTTATATAGTAAAACAACAGAGTAGTAATATAGAAATAAATACCACAAGACACATTTTTGAAAATAACTTTTCTTTCACGTGATCTTCTACAACACTTTGGAACTATGTTGGGTTTCACAGTTAGAGTTTTGGTTGCTGATTGGATGATATGACTGTTTTTATTTTATTTTGTTTAAATACTTTTTGACAGTGTTTTTGCAACTGCAGTTTGTTCACGCAACTC
The DNA here is from genome assembly GCF_022655615.1 of Tachysurus fulvidraco. Lineage (NCBI taxonomy): Eukaryota > Metazoa > Chordata > Actinopteri > Siluriformes > Bagridae > Tachysurus > Tachysurus fulvidraco. The sequence goes on from NC_062533.1 coordinate 11,296,185, forward strand.
AATAGAACATCTCCAAAGTATGGTGATGGTCATTTTTCTACAGTATTATATGTCTGTGAGCAGATGTTAAGTATCTGGTGCACGTGGCTTTTATGCTGAGATAAAGCCACTCTACTTAAAAAATAAATAAATAAATAAAAGAAAATAAATCAAGAGAAAATCAAGAAAAACTAATTCTATTGCCTCTGGTTTGTGTCTATCAATAATTTGCCTGCTAGATTCAGTGGTGTGTGTGTGTGTGTGTGTGTGTGTGTGTGTGTGTGTGTGTGTGTGTGTGTGTGTGTGTGTGTGTGTGTGTGACAGAGAGAGAGAGAGTGCTCAGGAGGATTATCAGGCCTCTGAATGGACTCTGGGAGCTCTGAGCTCAGACTGATGTGGAGATTGATGTTTAGGACAATGCAGGTTTTGTGTGCTGCTGTGGCGGCCCGCTCTCCTTTCAGCGCCTGCACTCGGCTCACATTTGTGGGTTTACTATTTTTGCAAGGACTTTCTGCTGACTTGTGTTTTTCTCTACATGCAAAACTTACACCAAAGCTCAGAAAGCATCATGAAATCTTTTGAGTTTATGAAGGCCACCTCAATGCCCTCATACTCTCAAAAACTGGATGCTTTGATCTCTATTAGAGCTAATTTGTAGCTAACTATTAGAGCTTCTTGTACACACACACACACACACACACCCACACCCACACACATACACAAACAGGCACATGCATGTTCCTCACCCAGTCCCGACTGCGCTTAGGCAGATGCTTTGATATTTATTTTTTGGGAATATCAAAAGGCTTATGATGTTCTTTGAAACTCATTCTTTCCCAGAACAGGTTGGTGTGTGTGTGTGTGTGTGTGTGTGTGTGTGTGTGTGTGTGTGTGTGTGTGTGTGTGTGTGTGTGTGTGTGTGTGCGCGCACTTATCCGCACTTTTCCTGGGTGCACTTATTAGAACCTGTGTGGGTTTGTTGGTTCTTTGAAAAGCGCTCTCTCTCTCTCTCTCTCTCTCTCTCTCTCTCTCTCTCTCTCTCTCTCTCTCTCTCTCTCTCTCTCTCTCTCTCTCTCTCTCTCTTTCTGTGTGTGTGTGTGTGGTCATGCAGTGTGATGACAGAACCAGCTGCTCTTGATAATTGTCTTGTTTAGCTGTTCACACATTTAGCTGACCACTCCAAACACACACACACACACACACACACACTGTTATTTGCAGGACTACATGGAGCCTGAGTTTGTAGTATTAAAGATAGATGCAAATAATTCAGAAGCTACTGAAGATTTATTTACTACACTGGATTTAAGGATTTATTGTCACCTGATCTTGTGTGTGTGTGTGTGTGTGTGTGTCTTCTCAACAACAAATCTCCCTGTTTCACATAAATCTGTGAATTAAAAAATAATCTGATCATATTCTAATATCCTTTACTTTAACTCCCAGATAAGCTACATTTTATTTGTGGTGTTGTAGAGTATTGTAGAGTTGCTGACCAAAACCTCCTGAGTAAACAATCTCTGCTTGTAACGACGCCATTTTCAAAAGTTCCAAGTGGTTTAGTAAGTCCCTTGTTTTAGAAGACACTTACGAATGTAGGTATTTATAAAGCACTACAATTGAAATGTACCTTCATGGCGAAGACGTTAAACTAATCTGACTTGTACGCTCGGCTGACAGCTGTGATACCTCATATGGCTTTTGCTTTGCTTTCTATGCTCATTTTGACGTGCTCTGGTCTGCCACGGCTGCTGGATCATTCCACTAAACTGCAAACAGGTTTGTAGTAGCTACTGACCAGCAGTGAGAATTGATGTTTAGTGGCTGCTCACATAGTGCCTGTTTTAACAGCTTTCCTGTGTACTGTAAATGAGCTCAATTATCAACTGCATGGCACTCACTCAGTGCAGGAGTCTGACCGCTGTCTTACACAACGCCTATTTGGATTTTTAACGGCCGGGTCGCACCTGTGATCCCCCACAGAAACCACAAACCTCCTCCTGTTTACTGAACGCCCTTTTCCTCTCTCACTCACCCGACCACTTGCGTTTCTGCCTCCTCCGCGTGTGCATATCTTAACAGTAGGGTTCTTCCCTGAAACATTTGCCCCCAGCTGCTCTTAATAGCCCATTTGCAGCTTTAACACACTTCCCTGTGCTTAGAAACCACAGGACAAGTCATTCAGGATCTCCTCCTCAAAAGGCGTGTTGTTGCATGAAACCAACAGGGAAAGTGGGTTTTACAGCAAACTGTCATGCTGAGTTCACAGATGGACAATGTGAGCAGCATTTGGTGGCATTTTTTTTTTGTTTGTTTTTTTTTTGGATTTTCACTTGTCGTAGCTTGAGTTTTGTTATGTGTAGTGCTGTCAATGTATTTTGTTGTATTGGCATATCTATAGAGATTGTAGATTTGGACACCTGTAGCTGCTTTTGCTATTGCTGAATGAACCAAATTATGTTATGGGTGATGATAAACATTAACGTCATTGATATCTTTTCAAAGGTCTTTTCATTTTTGTCTTCTAACCATTACAATGTGATTGGTCCACAGCTGTGTCAAATCTGGATGAGGAGAGCAAGTGGACAGTTCATTACACAGCACCATGGCACCAGCAAGAAAATGTGTTCCTGCCCTCATCCAGACCTGCCTGTGTGGAAGAGCTGCACCGGCAAGCTAAAGTCAACCTCAAAACAGCGCTCAGAGGTGAGATTCCAACACCAGAGCTTCTCAAAGCTCCTTTAGCTAAACCATAGAGCAATTGTTTTTCAGAATTAACCTGCTCTGTTCCAGATTGAAGGCTGTACAAATTTACAGCTCAAAAGAAATGATATAGAAGCCTGAATGTCAAAATTAAAATTTTTTATAAAATATGTGACATGGTACAGCAGGTAGTTTATTTATCTTGCAGCCCCGGGGCTGTCTGTGAGGAATTCTGCTTGTTTACTTCGTATGCACTGTACTTCTGGGTCCTTTAGTCTTGTCCTACCTATAAAAACCTGCTGGTAGGCCTAGAAAATCTATACTGCCCCTAGGTGGGTGGGTGTGGCTGTGGCTGTGGCTGTGTGTGTGTGTGCACGTGCAGGATCAAGCACTGAACTGGTGTCCAGAATTCCTGCCTAGTGCCCAGTGATCCTGAGATATATTCTGGACACACTTACACACTGCATCTGAGATCTGACGTCAGCTCAAGTGATCTGTTAGGAGAGAACTTGATTAGGGATGAGGTAAGCTCGATCTGATCCTGAGTCAGTACTGGTAACACGAGCCGACAGACTTTTAGTGAGCAGCATGACAGCTGGTCAGTGAGCTGGCTGATTAATTGTACAGTAACAGGTGTAGAAGTGAACTGACAGAGAAGTGACAGAGAGAGAGAGAAGAAATAAAGTGCTAAAGAGAGAGATCAATCCTAGGTTCAGATGATGGAAAAGAAAGATTTTGGGGTGTGTGTGCATGTGTGTGTTCACAAGAAGAAAAAAAAAGGTTGTGTGTATCAAAAGAGGGAGTGGTCTCCTGAGTGGAGGGAGTTTGCGTGTCAGATGACCTGGTTGGGCATCTTACGTCTGTTCTATTTTTACCTTCTCATGTTGCTTCTCCCAAGCTCTAGTCTCTTTATTATTTTGATCACACACACACACACACACACACACACACACACACACACACACACACACTTTTTTCTGTGTTGCTGGTTACTTTGATCACAGCACTTTGTTATATTGCCCTGTTTCTTCATGTTCTTTTAGAGCTTAAGGCAGTTTTACATCTATGGCTCAGTAAGTAAGCAGGAAACGTTAATAAGTTTGGTATTGTGAAGATCGGCACAACCCATGAGGACAGGTAACCCCCCAGTCACAGGGGTTTCACGGACACTCGCCATCCTACCGTCACTCTGATTAGCAGATAAACTACCACAGTGTTATGGTGGAATAATACATTGCATTACAGTGGAATGGAGAGAACACTGCTAACATTAACAGCCTGTTATCACCAGCAACACCTATTAATTCCTCTCGGGATGATGTTCATTTTGGCTGCTGAGCATGTTAACACATGCAAGACACGTCAATGGAATGTTTTGTTGAGAAAGAGAGAGTCTGTTATGTGTAAACTGCTTAATGTGGTTTAAAAAAAGCTTTATTGTAAGAAGGGACTGAAGCTGTGATCTGTCTTGATACCAAAGGGATGTTGGGTTGCCATCTGTAGCAAGCGGCATGAAACTGAGACACACTCTAGACCTCCTCACACCCATCCACGCAAACAGGCTCACAGGCGTAGACGTGAGACATTCCACACAACACGTGTACATATTTTATGTGTTCTTTTATATTCTTATTCAAATACAAATGTTCTTTTATTTTCTTATTGAGAATATATATTGTATTCTTTATTTTCTGAACTCCTCAAGAAGTGCTGTTGTATTTTTTCCACTAGAGGGAGCTCACTGAATACTTTCCCATTCATGCCTGACATTTCAGGTTGCCTTACCGTAAATGACTCAACGTGTATCCGTAGTAGTTTATATTTATACTTGTAGTGTTTGGCAGATGCTTTATTCCAGAGGAACTTAGATTTATCAAATTTTTACAACTGAGCAGTTCAGAGTTAAGGTCCTTGCTCAAGGACTCAGCAGCAACAGCTTTACTATACACTAAGCTTTAACTGAAATATCTTTGTTTTTGTTGTGTTGTGTGTATTGCAGATTGTGATAAGCTGAGGAAGGATGGCTTCCGGAGTTCCCAATACTACTCCCAGGGCCCCAAGTTCTCAGGCTCCGCCCGCTCCCGCAACAGCCAACTGGAGGATGAGGATGAGGAAGATGTTGATGATCAGGTGAGACATTGTGGCTCATGCAAACACCATCAGCTCTAAGCATCATGAGACTGAATAATCACAGTCAATTTCGAAAGTGGAGGTCAGGAAAAGCTTAAGTGACAGGCATGGGAATGTTTGAAACTGTTGTAGTATGGCTAAGACCCCAATTCATCTACTAAAAAGTGTGTTTAAAGTGTTTAAACACTTGTGAAATAATCTTGGAGGAACAAGGTTAGTGAACCTGACAATCGTTTTTCACCACAACATTAATTTTTTGTCTAAAGTGTGACGGAGGTGGCTGCACATGAAGGTTGTCTCGTTTCCTTCATGCACTCCATACATTCCTCTGTTTTCTCTCTCTCGCTTTGTGCTTTATTAGTGTTGGCAGCCATGTGTTGCTGCATTGTGAGGGCTGGGCCTCTGGAGACACACCACACCTGTTACTCTCAGCGGAGGAAGTGCATTAGTTTTATTTACTGACAACTTAATGAGTAGCTAACAAGAAATTTCTTGTGTATGTTAATGAAATCTATTCGAAAACCTGGTTTGATTATTAGCCTGTTTTGAGAGACTATCAGGGAAAAGCCAAAAGAAGAAGAAGATCAGTTGTTTATTGTACATAATTCCTCTCACTGTTCTTCATGCACTGTTTCATATACAAATCCAAATACCTCCATAGACTTTATATCTGTATCCTCTGTCCGGCCTTCGATATGCCACCCTGTGATTGTGCTGAAGTCCTGTGACTGCTCTATCTCTTATACATACTTATTTTTAATCATTTAATTGCTCTTTGCCTCACTGTGGTCATATCTGAATTTCTGGGGGTTTTTTGTACCTCTGACTTACTCATGCTTCCTTCATCATTTATTTATTCTATCCCTCTATAGTGAGTGGCTTTGCTAAGTGAAGTTTATTGCGTCTCTTAAATAAAGTCTATAGGTGTTTGTGCTCAAAAATGACAGGTCAGACCGAACTGCATTTTGATTTCATTCTCACCGTCACATATTGCCAGAGATTTACAAGCACAGCGTTCTTGTAGTTTACGTTGTTGTGGAGGATTTAAGGTGCCACTGTGAGTGTAAGATTCCATCTGCGGCAGCTTTACTCATCGTTGTTAGCTGTGCTCTGATTTAGGATTTACAATGCTGGAATAGTTTTTCTGCCTGTGTGAATCACACACTTTCCCCTTGTTTCCTCTTCTTTATGTGTGTGCGTGTACGGGTGTGTGTATATATGTTTTCACGAACTTGTCTGTGTTCGTGTGTTCAATTGGCCGTGAAACTGCTCTGTGTACTCATAGACCTTTAAAAGGTCAGGAGCACCATAAAGTGCCTCAGGTTGGCAGCGATTAAAAGAGGAAAATGCCATCCAGGAGCCATCTACTGCTTATTCCTTCAGTTTCCATTATATAGTTTATCTCTATTAGCTTTTCAGGTGTGCCTCATTTAGTCTGAAACCTTTCACCTAACTCTAACCTCTTCCTTTTACCTTTCTTCCAGTCGATTTCCTCCTCTGCAGAAGAGGACAAAATCTCCAGCACAATGAAGGCACACACTGCACTAAAGTCTGAGGGGGCTGAGGTGGATGGGCAGGAGTCATGCTTCACACCCTTACCCACACCAGAGGAAAAGATGAGACAAGAAGCTCAGGCCATTCTGACTGACATTGTCCCCATCAATGTTACAGGTAAAAACGACACTCTGATATCTGTAAAATGGAGACGTCAATATTTACCGTTGTGGCCTTGGCTGAAATCAATTTCTATAATATCAGATGGTGAGGTGTGGTAAAGGATCAAACCACAGAGTATTTGATCTTCTTTTCTAGAAAAATATATCTTACTAATAAAGATAAGATCATTTCACACTTATCACTATTGTGTGTGTTGCCACAACAGTTGGGTTGTATATCTGCATGCACTAACATAATAACACCTGAATATCTTGGTAATATATGGAGTCTTTACATCATTTTCTCTGTCTCCCTGTTTACCACACTGACCTTCTCCATACAGGTTTAAATGAGCACTCATTCTCTTCCTGAGCTCTAGAATGAGATTAAAGATGAAGTATTAATCCATCCATGTACACATCACATTCATGTACACACACATGCAGAGTTGCTGGATGTCTAAACCACACGAAAATGCTGCAGTGTTCTCTGGCTCAGTCTATCAGCAGTGCAGACAAAGTGCTGCATCTAAAATACTTCAGTGATTAATTGAAAAGGTCACAACAGAGAGATGAAAAACATTTGAAAAACCTCAGAGGTTACATCTGCGGAAAGTGGCGCATGATGTCACAGTCTCAGCCATAACAGTTATAATAACAGTAGCATTATACATTAAATTGTTTTAAGACAACAAATGAAATGTCTGTGAGTCAACACATCTGTGCTGAATCACAATATGATGTAGACCTGTATAATTAATTCCATCATTAGACAAATCAATGAAATCAGTAAAGTGCTCTGCATCTTTAAACTACTAATCAATTGGTGGTATCCTGCTCATAGGCAGAACTTTAAGGCCTGGAATCCTGACATAGAAAAAAAAATTTTGAGGAAAAGCTTGTTTTTGTTTGTTTGTTTTTTTTTTATTCTTTGAGGGTCGCTTTATGTACAAGTGCACAGCAATGACCATGACTATTTTATTCACACATTTCGCAATCTCAGAAATGTCCAGAAATTTAACATTGGTAGAACAAGTGGTATAGTTTCAGAAGCATTCATTAGGAAATCCCATACATTTGTCCAAAGCTCTATATTATTATAGTTATAGTTAATATTAAAAGTATCATAATTTTTATTATTATTATTATCATATTAATATAAATTTTTTTACTGTTATTTCTTTGAAAAAAAGGTAAAATAAGCAAATTTAATGAGCCAAATTATTTTACTTGTTTGCCCAGAAGTGTCATTTCAAGAAAGGCCTCTTCTCTCGCAATGGAGTCTTGCATTGTGGTTCCTCATTACAGTTTTAAGGTTTTAAATCAGTTTAGCTTCAAAATTTATATTCCATTCCATATTTAAATTGTCTTGTGCATTGTGTGTGTTCTTTTATGCATATGCGTATACTCTGCATGAAAAATGCATGCTCGTCATTAACTGCCTGTCTACTCTCCACACCTTCCCTCCTCACCTGGTCTCCAGGGGAGACGTTTGACCGTCAGGCCATTGTCCGTCGCTCGCTGATAAACACAGACACTCTGGCCCGTCGGCCCAAGAAAGTCAAACGGAGAAAGACTATATCAGGTTTGCCTGACAACATTCAGCAGGAACTAGGTATGGTAAGGCTCTGCCAGTTTCCACCGTGCTGCTCCTGCCTTGCCTGCCATCATCTAGACTTCATGCTGTAGTATAGCGACCAGTGTCGAATGCTTGCTAGTCCTTCATAATCTTTGCCAATTTGCAATCTTTTTGGTTCTGTACTTTTTGTTCTGTTTTAGAACAATCAAATCAGAGTCTGATTTGAGCATCCACCCTCTTTTCCCAGTCCAGCTCCATGTAATACTATTTACATGACATCCCCATCACATGCAAGCAGCTTCTAGTGCTTTGCTTCATTGCTTTTATATTTTCCATTTATACAGTCCGAATTCTTCATTAAACATTTGTGTTTATTTGCAACATGCAATACATGTGTCTTTGCTCCTGGTTCCCTGTTTTTCCTGTTAGATAGTTAGAGCATTCAGCACCTGCTTTCATCTCTAATCTGTTTTTTGTCTAATGGATCATTGCCCTTGGTTTCATGAAAACCTGTCTTGTGGATGTGTATTTGAGTACTGATATGTGGTTATAGTTTAGATTCATCTATAGGCTTTGAACATGTTGCAAAAAGAAAGTCTCCAGGAAGTTTCACCTGCAGGGGCACACACAGATTTGTATAAAAACATTGAATTGTTTCGGTTTTTATCACCTCTTCTTTCCATGTGCATGCTGGTTTCTGCATTGAAAACTTTAAGCCCCTGTAATTCTTTGTGTTCATGTACTCTGCTATGGGCATCTGCTTTAACCATCCTAATCTTTGGGCAGAAGGGTGTGGGTATAGCAATGTCCTGGTCCTGGTTTATTCCAATTCCAGTGTTTATTTATGCTGTGCCATACATCTACATATAAAAGATGATGGAACAACAATGTTGAAGCAATTGCTGGGCGTGGTGTCTCAACGATTGTGTCCCAATGTTATATATGTGTGTGAGAGAGAGAGAGAGAGAGAGAGAGAGAGAGAGAGAGAGAGAGAGAGAGAGAACATGTATCCTTATATTGTTATTGTCCAAGCTAAATGTATAGTGTTATTTATGTCTATAGTTTTTAGAGTCACAAACAGCTGGAACCAAATTCCTTGTGTGTGTCGACACACTTGGGCAATAAAACTGATTCTGATTCTAATTTAATTGTCTAATCTAATTGTCATATTCTTGGTTCTAGGCAAATGCAAATTCACTCTTGCGCTCTCAGGACTTATGGTACTCTACCGCTAGGCTATCACTTATAATCAATGTTTCCAGATATTAACATGTCAGATGTGGGTGCAGCTAATCAAATGAATTAGTGCTCTTAATAGACAAACTTCTGTCTGATTGACAGCAGATGTCAGGAAAGGGCAAGGAAGGGGAGAGGGAGCAGCTTTCGCAATGCTCATGAATGTCTCTCATTACTGTTTTACTCCACTGCAGCTAAAGGACGAGGAGGGGAGCTCCGACCACAGTCCATGTTTATTCCTGGACAGTTTTCAACACTAGAACGTTCTGCCAGTGTGAGTTCTACACTAAGGCACTCCGTGACTAAGGATTCCGGCTGCCAGACAGAGGAGGTAAAAATTGTTCCACCATCTATGAGGAGGATCCGAGCTCAGAGAGGACAAGGAATTGCTGCTCAGATGGCTGGAATGTCAACATCTGCCAACAATATATCCACAGTTCCAAAAGACTATTCGCCTGGATCTCCTGTGCATGTCATGGCTCCTCGATTTAATGATGATCTGCAGCGCTTTCACAGCTTGCCTCGGGGTGCGCGGGTTACTTTGAATGCAGAGCTCCTGAACAGAAGTACTTCATGTAGGCCAGAAGATAGTGCTGTACCAGCATCTCGGCAGATTGGAAAGCTCCAAGCTGATGAGACTGCAGTTCACATGAGAAATAGCCCTAGGACTGGCACTTCAGCCCGCCCAAAATCCCAGGAGGTGAGGGGATCACATGGGGACTGGGGGACTGCCTGTGTGGTTCCTCCTCATGCAGCCTACTCAAGGTCATTTATCCCCAATGCAGCATTGTCATGTTCAGCTGAGGTGTTTGCTCTTCATTCTACTTCTAGCCCAGTGCAGCAACTGAATGCAAGGCTTCTAGGGCTATCCTCAAGTGTCAATGGAGAAAGCTCCACCAGTGTGGCCACCAGTGCTGAGACAGGAGATACAGACATGCAGGAAGCTGGTCAGTCAGACAGCAGCCTAAATAGTCACAGTACAATTGCTGCAGGAACAGCATCAGATGAACAGTGGATTTATGATACCCCTGAGAATGTATTGCCCAGAAGGCCACTCACCTCCAGCTGCTCCACTCCTATTAATCATCTCTACAACAGCCTGGAACGCTCCTCTAAAGGTACAGACTCTAGTTCACTGTACTCCATGGACAATGATGGTTACTACACCTCCATGCATTTGGATTCAGGTCTGAGGCCAAAAGGACATAGCATTGCAGGCAGAGCAGCACGACATAGTATGTATGAGTGCATAGGCCAGCCAGGAGACCGTAGCAGCATTTATAGTGATCAATCACTGTCCCGATCTATTTCCCTCCGTAAGTCTAAGAAGCCACCCCTTCCTCCGGCACGTACAGACTCACTGAAGCGTTTGCCTAAGAATAACAATGGTGTTAATGCTAGCAATGGGTCAATTCTTAATGAGTCACTGATTGCTACACTTCAGCAGTCATTGCAGAATGGGTTGAAAGGGAAGGGGTCTTTGACCTCACCATCTCAAAGCCCTAGCAGTGACTATGAAGACCCCTGGATGCTGCGGCCTAGGAGCCAAAGTAGCTTAAGTGCAGGCAGTAGTGGTGTGTCAGCGGCAGGAGTAGCTAATGTTTATTCCATCTGTCATGTCACACCATCACACAGTGACACCAGCAGCCTGCGTTCTGACTATGCAGAGTCTTGGGGCTATTACATGGAATACCCTCGTCTGCATAGTGATCAGGCACAGTCACCAGCACATACTAACTCATTGTCTAATGTAGGACAGCCAGGTAGCATGACAGATAGGCAACATATCCACAATGATACTCAGAAAAGTCTTCCTCCTGCTCAGGAGAATATGTCAGCAAAGCCTCAGGCAAACACATCTTCACCAGACAGGGTGCATCGTTTAACCTCCCCTTCAAGTGGATATTCAAGTCAGTCCAACACCCCAACAGCTGGCACTCCTGTTCCCTCTTTCATAAGGTCCATGTCACCCTCTGGCTCAAAGCCCAAGCCACGAGTGCCTGAAAGGAAGTCATCTTTGCTCTCCTCTGTGTCCATATCCTCTTCTTCAACATCTTTATCCTCTAACACTTCAGATACTGTTAGGAACAACATCCCCCCTCTACCTCCACCTCTTTCTAATTCATCAGATTCACCACTTATCCCTGAACCTTTCCCTCCACCTCTTCCCCTCTGCAATCCTGTGTGCGCTTCAAGTCAGACCTTTCCACCTCCACCTGCTCCTCCTTTACCCAGCAGCCCACAGCACGCTGTATCCGTGAGCCCACTCTCCATAAATTCCTCTCCAGAATTTCCCCCTCCTCCTCCTCCAGAGATGTTGAATGACCACAGCATGCTACATAATGGACCATTTAACCCCGGCTTTCATCCACCACTGCCTCCACCACCACCCCTGTCTCCTCCCCCTGTAAATGTACATATTCCACCACCACCGCCACCATCCTTGCCCACCTTGACTCCAATCATACCTGCCTCGGCAAGCCTAAAGGGAATTAAAGACAGACTCAAATCAGGAAACTCGGATAGAAAGTCAATTTCTGTTCGCTCTGAAGAGATTGCCAAGTCTACCATGCCACTAATAACTCCATTTGCCCTCCAAAGTGTGCAGCTTCGGTCAGTCAAACAACCAGAGAACAGGGAGGACAACAATGAATCCCAAGAGGTGAAAACTGAACAGATTTCTACTAAGCCTGGCACAAAAGAGAAATTTGAAGAGATAGAGCCCCAGACTGTTTTGCCCCTGCATTCTTTCTCTAATCCTGAAATAAATGGGACATTAAAAGAGAATGTAATTACAAAAGACAAAAAAATACCACTTTATAAGACAAAATCAGGACAAGAAATGCCCTATGAAACAAATAAATATCCTTCAGATGATGTCATTAGCCATACTCAAGCTAAAGCTGAGGTGGATGGTATGCAGATGGAGAGAACACCACAAAACAACACAAGCAAGAAAAAACCTCCAGTGTTCTCCAAGAAGCCCAAATTTCCCGTTGTCTCTGCAGCTGTACCTGAGCTTAGAGTAGAGAACAAGCAGACACTGGACAATGTGGAAGATTCTTCTTTTCAAGTGGTTTCAAATACTCAAAAAGAAATGGCTATTTGTGCACCTAACACAGAGGTTCAGGAATCCCTGTCAGTGGAGGAGGTAGAGGAGAATGATTACAAAAGTTCTGCTGAGAGTTCCTCATGTGAAAGTAGCATATGTCCAACTGCTGGTCAGGTTGAGGAACCCCCTCAGACTCCCACCATTCAGGAATCATGTGCAGTGGATGGTGCAGTGGGCACTTCAGAAGGAGAAGAGGAAGAAAATGGAGATTATGATGATGATGAAGAAGAAGATGAATTAAGTAGCACTGCAGGATCAGTCTGCTCCAAAGATGATGGTGAGTGAACGTTTTCTAATTTTGCTCTCAGTGGTCATTTGTAAAACTGTTTGACAGAATCATACATTTTTTAGTACTTGGTTCTTTTTTAAATGCTGGAAACACTAGACACTGTCATTAACTTTTGACGAAGCGCATGGAAAATGGGAATAACTTTATTACTATAAGATTTAGTACTAATGAACATGGGACAAGTGTGTACATTCAGTCAAGGTTAATTGTGTTATATGGCAAGTAACCAGTTTTAAGGGCTTGATGAGTGAATTAACATGGTTAAAATGAATATTACTTTGTACTGAATTTCACCTTTCTGGAGGCTGTCAAGGGCAGTGCAGTTGTAAGCATAATGTTTGTCTAATTCTGATGAGCTGAGGCAAAGGATTATGCCACCGCCTCTCTCACGAAACAGGGATTGTGGCACACTGCAGCAGCAGTCATTGGAATGAATTGTTTATGTTCCTCCTGTCTGTACAGTCACTTATCATACTTCTGTCATTCTCATGTACTGTTCCACTGACTCCTGTCAATCCCGAACCCTCTCTTTTCCTTCAACCCTTCTTTGTTTAGCCTATTTCATGCTGACTTTTTTTCTCTTCCGTATTCTTGCATCCTCCTGTATCCTCACATCTGTTACACCCTCCCTTATAGCTCTCTTCCTCTGTCCTGCCCTACACATTACAGTGAAGATAGGATGGGGCAGTCTTCCCAAGGGCTGGCCGTTTAGAGTGGAGGGGAGGGGTGTAGAGGGAGGGAGGGGGAGGAAAGAGAGTGTATAACGTAGCCTACATCTTCTCGGGAGTGCAGATGAGAGACGAAAGCAGAGAGGACAGAATCAGACAACTCAACTCTGATACAAAGCTGGATTCATCTGTGACAATGTAAGAGTAAAGAGAGTTATTGGCTCCTTTTAAAGTGAATGTTTGCCCTTGAGTATGTTGGAGACTGATAAGGTGTCTGTTAGAATGCTTGGCTTACTCGGATAGGAGAGATCTGTCATTCTTTAGCTTGTCCTTTTTCTGACATTGTATATGGTTTGCAGCTGTCATGTGAGAGTTTGTTCTATCCGGACATGCAGGTTGTATTAGACTAGTTTGTACTTTCACTTGTGCTACAAGTACATTGTTTCCATGCATTAGATATCTCCCTCCAGAATGTGTGGTATGTGTTTGTCAGACAAACAATCTTCCAGTTTTGTGTAGATTCAACATGTTTTTGAGTCGGACAGCCTCTGTGCCATTTCTGGAATGTATGCTATGTATGCAGTGTATATGGATGTGGGTGGTTATTTTCCTTCTCCATAAGCAACAGTACAAGCTTTCACAGCTGTCAATATTCATTTGTGCTTCATACATCTTTTAGGTGAAGTGTTCGAATCCAATGCATCAAACTCCCCACAGACTCCTAGCATTAACGGCAAAGACATGGTGACTCCCACACGGCCCCGCACCACAGAGGACCTTTTTGCAGCCATTCACAGGTACACATCCTCCATGTTCTTTCAGTATCCTTATCTGACACCAATCAGCTCTCTCCTCAACTCAGTAGAGTGCACATCCTTCCATAACTTAAAACCAGTCTGTCTTCCTGATTCTCTAATACATCCATCAAACCTGGAATGTGGCAAGAGGCTCCTCTGGTTTCTTGGTCAGATTATAAAGTGCTCAGACGCAGGATTAACTGCATTAAGAAATGAAAAATAAGATGGATCATATAGATCCATTTATTCATGCACACATCCAACAAACCAAGTGTCTGTTCAGATGTGTTCAATTTTGTACACTGCATGGATTCTAAGTTGTGTATTTACAGTATGTTACAAATGTAGCCACACAAACCCATGTACAATTACAGAAACAAATTATAAGCAAAAACACACTGAACACAGTTTGTGTGTAGATCTTGTGCATCTCACACTTTTGCATAGACACACAAATGTTAAACTTGAAATAGTGGGTAACAGTGTAGTGTCTTAATAATTCCAGCTGTGTATTTTTTATTATAATTTTTTTTGTTGTCTTTTTATTCATTTTAATTTCACCAAGATCTGTTCTATTTAATATAAATACATGTCATTATGGAATATTTTTTAAAAATAGTATTTTTGTTGTATCAGTTCTACTAGTAATTCTTTCGCTGCCACCTGGATGAAATGATTTAAAAAAAAAGTGTTTCAACGCAGTAAGAATCTAATCAACTCTTACCGTCCATATTTATATCTGAACCTAATGTCTTTTCTTTGGTAGTTTTGGTCTGCTCTCATAGTTCAATGTCCTCCATAACATTTTATATTTTGTATATCTCCTATATTTAGATCCATATATATTATTATCTTTTCCCATTTGTTCCTGGCTCCCCTCATTTCTCTTTTCCACTCTTCTGCTCAGCTTAGATCGTGAATGCATGAATGTCCCTCAGCCCCTGAGGTGCGACCTGGCAAGTAATTGGCCACTGGTGTTTCCCCTCTTGTGGTGATGGCACAGTGGGATTACCCTTATAATCTCTTAGCAATGGAATACATTTCTGCTTTATTCCCCTGCTAATCCCTCAGTCCAGTAATCTAAAGCACTGATGCAGATTTTCTTTCAGGATCTGTTGGCTAGTGGGCATAACGCTTAGGCACCACCCTCAGTGAAGAGAGGACATTCTCTTCTTGTTTACAGGGATCTGTGGCACTTTTCCCAGAGTACCTTGTTGTTTAATTCCGTTATCCCAGGGCTTGCTTTACTATACACACCCCACCCCAAAATTGCAATGTGTGCAGTTCTCATCTTTATGTTGGCTTTTAAGAGAGTGCATTTAAATAAAAGGCATTAATATCCAACAGCAAGTTATTCCTGCTTTTCCATTACCTTTGTGCTGCAAAGGCATTAACTATGTGAAGCTCTGTTGGTTTTAATAAGAAAAACTGGAAGCACAATTGATGGAGGGTGGAGGCTCATCAGAGAAAAAATAATCACAAAACAAACCCTATTTAGGTTTGCTGGGCTTCAGGTGAGAAAAGCCTGATGTAGGATTAGCTTTGCAGTTCAATTTACAGTAAACTAACCCTTATTAAATAACAAGTGTTACATAACAAGTGTGACCTAACACGTTAAAACTGCAACCATTGTTAGCTTTTTAAACACAGCATTCACTTATACTTAAAAGTTGTTTCAATTTCATTTGAATAATTAAAAGGTATTTATCCTCATATATCTGACCATTCCTAACTCTCCAGTGTTTGTACTTTGCAGGTCTAAGAGGAAGGTCCTGGGTCGTAAGGAGTCAGATGATGACCGCCTGCGAGGTAACTCATCTCCACCGGTCACACCAACAGGACCGAGTCCGTCCTTGAATTCAAATGTGCCTCGTCAGACAGGTTCCATCCAGCGCAACCTGCGCAAATCAGCCACCAGCAGTGACACATTTAAGGCACTGCTGCTGAAGAAGGGCAGCCGCTCAGAAGGCAGCTTTCGCATGTCTGCTGCCGAGATGCTACGCACAACTGACCCACGATTCCAGAGGACAAAATCACTCGACTCCTCTCTGGATCCCACTTCACCAACAGCAGGCCTTGACAGCCCCTGCTCTTCCCCTGGTCGCTGCAAGAGGGTGCCAGAGGACTGGCCCCGGAATGAGGCTATACTGCCACGTTACTCTCTGAGTTCCCCCTTGTCCCCGTCCTCAATGCTAGGGCCAAAGTACAGCCGATCCCGCACACCACCCTCTGCTGCAAGCAGCAAGTACAATTCCCGGAGTCGAATCCTTAGCAGCCCCATGACCGTCATCTGTGAGAGGGAAGGAGAATTAACTGAGAGTGGAGAGTCACTAGATGAATCCTTTTCGGTTTCCCCTTTAGTTTCCTCTAGCCAAATCCCTCAAGACTCAAATGGCACTTTATGTGAGAGGGAGAGTTGACGGAAATGATTTTCCCCCACCAAAGGGAACAAACGAACTTCGTCACAGTAACAGTGACTGGCTAATGGCCGCGGACCAGTGGACGGACAGACAGGGAAGATGGTAGTCTGTCTGTCCCCACCGTCAAGGTTCTGGGCCATGCTACACAAATCTGGTTGTATAGTAGGAGATATGCAGAGCCACAAGGTGCCTCCCTCAGACTGATTTGTGTGTGAAGTAGATCCCATTTTTGTCACAGCTCTTCAGTTTGTCACATCTGTACTATTTTTCTTCCTGTGAAAGTGCTTTTCTTTACAGTCGTACACTTATTTCCATAAATCTTATGTTAATTCTGTTCTAAAACACAATTCTGTTTGGTTTGCCTCTCAATTTCCACTGTTCACATCAGGAATGGTATATTGGGAATGTGGAATCAGGACTGATTTAAAAATGGCACATGGGAATCCAACTTGAAGGAATTCAGAGCAAGTCGTAGTCCAGGTTGTAGTCCAGTTCTCCAGTAATGCACCTGAAATGACTCCCAAATACATGTTTGGATATAGTACATTTCAGACCGACATACACACTGTCATGAACTTTGGAAGCCATGTTAGAGTTTTTTCTGATTCTGCTTATTCCTGAGATGCACTGGTTGTGGGAAAGTGACAAACAGATTCGGCAGAATGTACTGTATTATAAAGGACTGCTGAATCTGCACATGTGAAATGCAGGCTGAGAAGCTTCAGAAAAAAGATATTGTGGGGTTTTTAATGTGTAGTGTGTTGCACTGTGTTTGTGTTTTGTCTGTTGGGTCATTTCAAATGTTCTGCTTGTGTTGGTTGTGATGACTTTCTACAAACAAAGAGAACACCTACTTGAACCAAGTAACATCTGTTTTGTTTGTAATATTTTTTTTGTTAACCAAAGAGTTTAAAGTATAAATGTAAATTTCGCCTGCTGTAGGGATTCTGGGTAGCTCAGACGTTTACTGGACTGGAAGCAATAAAATGTCTTCTGTAAAGCTTTGCTAAAGATTAGCTTTTACATTTCTTATGTACTAACTCCTCTTACATAAAATCTCACTCATGCAGTTTTATACTGGATTTTGTATATAAACATAAATATTAAGAAATAACCTCTGGATTTATTTTCAAAGAATTTGTACACCATTGTTAGAGGAAGTGGCTTACTTTTTGTAGAGTATTTATTTTAGATTAGCCAGAATCCTAAGTGATTTATGTGAGGGATTTTACAGATCTGCAGCTCAGTTAATAATTATGTATTAAGCATTACGTCACTGTTTTAGACTCGTGCTGAGTCTGATTTTGAGGCCTTTAAGTCTTGTCCTTTTCATCCAATAAACCAAAATCACAGTGACAAGGGGAAGACAGCTGCTAACCCTCCTGTGTATGTCTCTCTAATAAATAAATAAATAAATAAATAAAAGGTGATGTTTAAAAATGGCCCATCTGTGTTTGATTCACTGCCACCTGTCAGCCAGTCGGAATAATCACACTCGTCACGTGCGTCTCCATGGTACCCAGGGCAGTTAATCATTTCTAAAGGTTTCTGTGGGGTCAACGCTTATTGCTCTGTCATGTCCTTTTCTGTTCTCGCATCACTAAGTCCAAAAGATAACAGGCCCTTTTTTGATGATTAAGTCTTCATAACTTCTTTTTCCCCATGTGAATGCGGCCTCATAAGATGTCTACATAAATCCATGTTCTAGATTAGTCATTCTCAGAGAAAATCATTTGTTGATCTGCACAGTTGATTGTAAGATCTTATTATAATTGTAGTCAATCGTCAAAATAATAATCTTATTGACCAAAGAAAATTATGACCAAAAAGGGCTCTGAATAAATGAATGTAATTCATGATATATAGCTGGGATGTGGCATGGGATGTAAGGTAAATGAATAAAGATATTCTTAAATACAAATATATCCTTTATGCATAAAGATATTGGATTCTGACATGGCTCATGGCTAGGGTATGAAATGTAAAATCTAAATATTAATAAATATAAAAATATATAAAAAAGTAAAAATTCCACTAAACATCTTTACTGTCATGGTGTTGTGGTTTATTCAATCTAATCACTAATTCTATTACTGTTTACAATTTGAACACAAATGCATTTTTTATAATGAAACTCTCTTGGATACACATTTGGACACTCATGGCTTTATGATGCACTGCCAAAGAAATAATGGATCCTCTTAGTATTGTGGCTCAGCATCAGTACAGAGTATAATTGAGTTTTCACACAGTGCTGAGTGCATGAACATGATATTCAGGCAATATTTGCCTCTAAAATAAACCTGATGACAGTGCAGAGTCTACATGTGGATCAGTGAAGTTTTGCTCCTTGCAGCTGTGCTCGTGTCCTTAACACCTTATAAACTAAAATCATCCACATTCAGAGAAATTTAAAATACAATCAAAATTTATTACAGAATGAGAAAATGTTGAAACATTTAATACCAAAAAAACTAAATTTTATTAGAAACTGTATCATTTCACATTTAGTTAATATAATCGATAATAAATGTAAAAGCATTTTGTTTATGAAATTATTAGTAAATAATTAAATTCAGTGTAGAATTTAAGAGTAAAGTATCATAGTACGTAATAGCATGAGTTGGAAAAACAGGAATCTGTAATGGAATGTTCACATTAAACTGGTTATATGATTAGTGATAAATAATGCCTGGCCACACTAGAGGATATTCAGGCTGGTGATTATGAGCTTTTTCTTGGTCATGAATAGTTACCCTCCCCGACTGTCCTGTAGTTTGGGTTGTGCAAGATCTAATATTAAACCATACAGTGTTCTCAATGGACAGTCATGACCAGCCTGATCGATATTTCTGGCATATGGCCCTTAACCAGAACGATGTACAAAATGCTTTATATTTTCTATCAATTAATACATTCGCACTATTACAAATATTAAATATTCACCACCTCAGGCAATGAGCTGGAACACAACTGTCTCATGTGAAAACAATCTTAATATCACGCCTAAATGACTGGGTTGAAAATGGGGAGGTGGCGGTCAATTCAATTTAGTAATCACTTTGGTCATATGCTAATTCCCAGCCACCAGCTATCTCTCCTCAGAGAGATCCTCAGCTTCTCTCCCACAACAGATACCAAAGGTGATGCTACACCTGCTTCCTCCGTGGCATGAGGCAAGCCAAACAGATCTGTTCAAAATGCTGCTTATGCTGCATTACAGGGCAGTGAAACACCCTCAGAGAAAAGTGCAAAGAAAATAAGCTGCTGTTTTTGGACTATATAAATCTTCTAGTGTGGTCTAGGCAGTAGTGCAATAAAAAAAATCACAAATATAACACACCCGGCTAAAAAGATCAGCAAAAAATAATAATCATTTAAATAAAAAAAACCTGCAAGCTGTCACACACAGTGATTATACAAATTCTATAAGGATTTAATGATATTTGGCTTGATATTAGACATTAGGGGTTTGAATACATGTGGGACAGGACATTTCATGATTATTAAAAAACGTCTTATTAGTAACGTTTTCAATCAAAAAATCCAAACCAAAAATGACCTTTATCACTCACTATGCACCCTGTAAACCATTTACTGACTCACTCCTCTCCCTCCTCCTGTATGAGCCAGACTTCGTTCCTGCGGTTGACAAGCTTGAAAGGACTGTCATAGCCCACACGGTAATAGGGAGCCTCTTTGAATTTCATTCCATCCCTCTTCAAGCTCTCAATCAGCTTCAGTAACTCTTCACAGGTGTTCTGACTGTTAGCAAAACCTCCAAAAGTCCTAACACACACACACACACACACAAACACCAATCAATATATGAACATGTACATGTGCAATTTAAAGCCTCAAACACTGCCGCAAGTCTGCTTTAATGTAAATACCTGACAAACACTGTGAACTCCTTCCTGTTCTCGAAGAAGATTTCAGGGATGCTGGTTTTGGGGGGCTCGGCCTGGTGTTCCTCAGGAAGGTAAAAGGACACAGTGAAGGAGCTCTCACATGATGGTCCATCTCCAGGGTTAATAAGACAGGTCACTGGAGAGGTCATGTCCACTTTCACCTCTGATACAGAGAGCATCATCAAAGTAAGTGAACTAAAGAAGCCATTTCACTTCTTTCACAATTAAGCACAGTTCCCTCTCTTAAATAAAATCTGCTAAGATTAAAAGATTCTGATTGCTCCCATTTTCTCCAGAGAAAATAAAAACACTGTTGTACATGTCATGGCTGATGCATACAATAAGTTGCATTCTCCAGTGTTGTAATGTAACGAAGCACAAATAATTCGTTACTGTACTTAAGTAGAAATTTCACGTATCTGTTTTACTTCGCTATTTAAATTTATGTCAACTTTCACTTTTACTCCACTACATTTCCTAGATAAAATGTATACTTTTACTCAGCTATATTTCCACTTAGCATCTTCGTTACTACAAAATAAAATCAGCAGAAATGTGTGCGACTGCAATAAGAGAGGTTTGGCGAATCACTGCTCCTAGATTACATTACGCAGCTCCGCACGCACTATTTCAGCGTAATGTTGCCAAAAGGAGGCGGAAGCACAACTGAAACCGCCATGGAAGCACCTGCTGGGCGACCTCCCGTTATCGAAGACCAGGGGTGGCCAACCGGTCAGAGACCAAGAGCCACATTACTGTGTTACCGCAAAGAGCCACATCATACACATGGGCACACATGATCATCGCCTTTTTGAACATGACACAAATTGTTAACTCAAATGATTTTGCTCCTACTGGGAAACTTTGAGGTATTTTCATCCCACTCACGTTTGACAAAAATACCGTTTAATCACACTTTACTATCTTTACATCGTTCTTTAACAAACTAACAGAAGAGCTTAGTTCGTAACCGTGCCATCTACAAGAGATAGTTATTTGTTTAGGCAAGTTCATCAACCTTTAATTGAGGGAAACAAAGTATGAACAGACACTAAAAGATTCAGAAAGTAGCAGGCACAACTCACGCTTGTCATTATTCCCCTGGATGTATTTGAAGAGTCTCCTAAAGCCAGTGCTTAAGGCCTCGTCCTGCTCAGTGCCACTGACTGTAGTACTGACCCACTGGGTGGTGTCATACCTCCTTACTTCATAATCATCTCCCTGAAACACACACAAAAGTAGAGACACTCATGCATGCATGCATGCATACAAAAACACACAAGTTAAAAACAAGCCTGGATAATCAAATATACTGTTCTAATTGACCAACCTTGCTTTTTTGAAGAGTGTATTTTGGATTCTCGAAACCTCCAAACACCATTTTTCCCATAGCCCTCAACATCTTCTCCACTGTTACACCAACACACAAGGCTGGTTAGTAATAATAGTCTTCAGGGAAATGATACTCCACGTGTTTTAATGGAACTGTATATTATACTTAGTTAACTTTAAATTAATTTACTTATGCAAGTGCAAATATTGAATGTTTATCTAGCCGTCTAAAAAAATAAAGCGTTTCCTACCTGTTTCCTGTGATGGTAAATTACAGAAAAGTAGATTATTAGTTAGTTCAGTTGCAGTTGAGTCAGTTGTTATGTTACAGGTTATCTAACATTGTGCGCGTGACAAAGAAACCACTTGTGTAATGTTTACAAGCGACACGTGACGCTTTGCATGCTCCCCATTGGCTCTGCTAATCGGCGCACCATGACGACGTTTCAAAACAACCGGAAATACACATACCTGATATTAGAACTTCCCCGGATGTTTTTATTTCATTACAGAATACTATTGAGCATTTTACTAAACATATAAAACATACAGGTGTTTAAATAAATATTCCTAGAGATTCCTTCAGAAACAGAAAATAAAGATATAAAGACATAAGATGCCTGGAACAAAGAGTCAGTCAGTGTTTAAAAGGTGTTCTGAAATGAATGGGAAATATTTCATAAGGAAAGAGCACACATTATAAAAGGATGTATTATATTCAGCATATCTTAGTGAATATTTTACAACCACACACTATTAAATGATGATATTTCCCTTGTGGTCATTTACTCACAACATTATTATGACACCAGGCTGGATAACTTACTGTAAGCATAATTTACCCTTCAAGTGATAATAATTCATTAAGAATGTTAAGTACACTATTATTGTTTTTGAAAATGCTTGTAAAGATGTAAGTGACTCCAACAATGTGTAGTTAAAAATATTTACTTAAATACACAGACCTACACCAAATACACACATCCACCGACTGTTTACATGCTGTTTTGCACACTGTTTCTTTTGCTCTTTGCACATGCTGTCTCACTTTTCAGTTGTTTGCTGTTTTGCACAATACTTTACAATACCTCAATATAACTGCTGCTATAATACTAATGTGTTCATTCTAGTGTTTCTGCCCACTCAAAATTGTTGGACATAAGGTATTTACCCTGGTCAGAGCTGTTTTTTGTGTACTGTCTTTTTTGTATTGTCTTGTATTTTTTGTTTCCACTGTCTTTTGTCTTTTTGTCTTGTCCTGCACTGTTTGCACCAGGCTGCACAAATGCACTCTATGTATCTAAGACTAACTTACTTTAAGTCCTCAGCTCTGTCTATGTTTTATAGCACCATCGTCCTGGAGAAACGTTGTCTTATTTCACTGCAACATCTCATTGTGTACATTGTGTCTCACTGCAACAGCTATATACTATATGGTTGAAATGACAATAAAATCTTCTTGACTTGACTTGAAAAATCTTGTCCTGTGCTTTATATAAGCCTGTAACAAAAGACATCTCCACAGCATAGTAATTACCTTAAAACACCACATTAAAATATACAATACTCATATTTATATACTCATCATAAAAAAAGATGTGGTGTCTCATGACCTGGCATGATGAAACCTCACACATAGGTTGATCTCTTAAAAGCTTTACATGGACAGGTTTTATTATCTGTGCTATTTTACTAGTCTGCTGGTTTACGTCCTCTTCTGCCCAGCAGTCCTCCTGTCTTGGGTGTCTCTCTGAACCTGTCTGGCTCTGCATCGAAAGCCCAAACTCTGCAAAGCCTCTGACAGAAAGTGCTGAGTGCGAGACACACAGAGTACATCAAATGCAATCGCAAGTTTATATTTTTATTTGTAAATAATTTCTCAAAATATTTGATCCTCTCATCCACTTTAAAATTTCAAACACATAATTTTCCCTTATTATCATGCTCAACTATGGAGTCCAGTTTATAAAGAAGCTCTTCCACAAAACTGCTCCACTGACCCCAGATGTGCCTACAACAAACACGTTAATTTGAAAAACTGTTTTTCTCTGGGGAGCACAGAACTAGGGAAAAATTGGAAACTTGGGATTTTAGTTTCAGACATGTGAGGTTATGTTTTTGCAATAAAGTTAATCCAGTGTCCAGTCTTATCAGGAAAGTGCTGGTGTTGCTGCAGTTTTTCATTCCAACCAAGCAGAAGCCACACTTGAGTCTTCTGAAAGCCAAGATTAACTAATTAACCCTTGTATGATGTTCGTATTTTTGTTACTCACCAGCTGAGTATGGTTAATATTTGCCCTTTACCTTTATTACGTCACATTTGTAACAAGTGCAACAAGTGCTACTCGATTTTGTTGTTTTTTAATAAAATGTAATAAAAAAAATAAAATCAAATTTAATCAAGTTATGAGTGAGAAAAAGTCAACAAATTTACAAGGAAGCAAAGTTTTTCAAAACTATTGATGTTTATGAATATGGGTCCCATAGACCCGAACAACATACAAGGGTGGAATTACATGTTTCCTTACATTTTCCTATTTTCCCTTTAATTTTACTATTTGTAGACTAATGAATTAGGTAATTTTGCTATTTAAATGTCAATTATAACTATATAGCAATAGCAATTGAGGGGCTACAGTGTTTGTGTCTTTGTGGCCAGTGCAACAGTCATATTATAGTAGTCTGTGAGAGACGGTTGTTGTTTTCATATAATTTTACATCATGTTCTGTTTGTTTGTTTTTTACACTGATAAGAGTCAGTGTAAAATGTCGTTAAAATGCTTGGAACTTTGTAACTGACAGAATTCTTACCTGCACATCCACTGCCACTTTGTTCTGAGTGGTTCCTGGGGTACAATCTGCCAAAAAGTGACGGGGAAGGGTGAATGGCAGGGGGGAGGCTGAGGGTAAGAGCCAGAGCTGAAGTAGTGAGAGGAGGCAGCTCTAAGAGCAGCTCTAAGATCCACACACACACACACACACACACACACACACACACACACACACACACACACACACACACACACACACACACACACACACACACACACACACACACACACACACACACACAGGTGTAGTCAATTAATTTCTCACACTGCCCACACTTGCTTTTTCTCTGTCTTTAGAACATTATTCTAATCTTCTTCACATCCATACATGGAGTTTACTTTAACCATTTCTCTAAAATGCATAGACTAGATGCTCTACTATTTGGACATGAATGTGCAAATAACACATTCTGCCGATAAGAAAGAAAAGTCGTTAAAGAACTGTTGGATGGTCTGGCCTTTTCAGATAAGGCTGTTTCTTTTATAAGTCTGTTTCTTTTATAAGCTCCCAAAATTTTTTTAAATAAAGTAATATATTTTTGAACCTGTACTTTGTACATCAGAATAACTGTACTTGAGTGAGAGAGAGAGAGAGAGAGAGAGAGAGAGAGAGAGAGAGAGAGAGAGAGAGAGAGAGAGAGAGAGAGAGAGAGAGAGAGAATGAATTAGGGTTCTTGGATGTGACAATGGGAGTGACAATAATGTGGGATCTGGAAGAGTCTCAGTGCAGTAACGTGGGACTGTGGGACCTCAGTCTCAACAATACACTGAGCAGCTGAGCAAAAATATCACACAATGTGTCACTCTCACGTACATAACGTTTGCAAATTAAAATTAAATGATGGTATTAGTGTTATCTTTATATCTTTTAAACATGTTTAACAAGAACCTTAAATAATAAAAACATTATAAAGTGGTTGTCAATACCGATAACACAAAAAGCAATGATCAAACAAATTAACACCTGTGCATAATACTGACCAGCACAGATTCATCCAGAATCCAGACACTCATTACAGGCTATAGGAAGCGTCTAGAGGCTGTTATTTCTGCTAAATGAGGCTCTACTAAATATTGGTGATTTTTCTGTTGGGGTGCCCAAATTTATGCACCTGTCGAATTTGGTTTTGATGCATATGGCACATTTTCTTTTAATCCAATGAACCTCATTTCACTACTGAAATATTACTGTGTCCTTCAGTTATTTGATAGATCAAAATGAAATTGCTGATCCAAACACCCAAATATGTGTAAATGAAAATCTTGGAAATTCTCAGGGGTTCCTAAACTTTTGCATACACTTCACTAGTGCCTTTGCTGATCATGATGACTTCTCTCTTAACCCCCACTGCTGCTCCATCCTCATACCTTATAAATTATTACCCCTCAGCTCCTGAAACCCATATAAATTAACCAAAATTACAATTATTTTACTGATCCTATATTTTGTTCCTATACTTTATTACATCCATCACAGCTATGGTATCATGGCACTATAAAACCTGTACTATAAAACTTTGTAAAAAGTATATTGCATAATACTTATAAAATACTTATAATACTTATAAAAAGTTTATGCAATATAGTGTTATTTCATACAACATGTTTAACCATGCATTATTTACATTTGTTTATATTTCATAAACTATCAAAATCAATAAGTAAATCAGGAGCTTACGATTAGTGTGTAGTGTATCTCCCTCCACCTCATCCGCTCTGATCTATGACTCTCCTTTTCCTCTTGTAAGGAGTGTTCCAGAGAAGCCACCTGTGCCTGTAGCCCTATAGTGACCAAACAAAAAGCAAATGAAAAAGTGAAAAGTAGTGACAATAGTAAAAAAATAGTGTTATATTGAGCTCTATAGTTCTACAAGCATTATATTATATTATAACTACTACCTATATATTTTTACATTAAGTACTAGGTATGTTTTAGGTTTAATGTTGTGTTATCACATATATTACGGTTCTTAAATTTTATTCATTCATTCATTCATTCATTCTCTACCCCTTATCCGAACTTCTCGGGTCACGGGGAGCCTGTGCCTATCTCAGGCGTCATCGGGCATCGAGGCAGGATACACCCTGGATGGAGTGCCAACCCATCACAGGGCACACACACACTCTCATTCACTCACACACACACACTACAGACAATTTTCCAGAGATGCCAATCAACCTACCATGCATGTCTTTGGACCGGGGGAGGAAACCGGAGTACCCAGAGGAAACCCCAGAGGCACGGGGAGAACATGCAAACTACACACACACAAGGCGGAGTTGGGAATCGAACCCCCAACCCTGGAGGTGTGAGGCGAACGTGCTAACCACTAAGCCACCATGCCCCCCAAATTTTTCTTAAATTTTAATATATTTTTTATTTATTTTTAGTTTAGTTACCCCTGATGACACATAATCAATCCACCTTTTATATTAATTATATTATATTAATATAAATATATTTATTATAGAAGGGTTGGTTTAAGGCACTTAAGGTCCTCAATCATTGCAATTAATGACACCTGAGTAGTTATATGCTGGACCAAAGTGGAAGAATATAATGCTGCTCAGGAAATTTATTTCTATCGTAACTTACTTTGAGTGCCACCAACCTGGTTACTCTGGACCGCTTTGCTGATATTGCCCATCCGCTCCAATAGCTTTTTGCTCTGCTTCTCCAGCTCTGTAGCAAAGCTCACCTATGCAGCTAGAACATCCTTCAAATCTTTTTTCAAAGCCTGAAAAGTGTCATTTTAAAAACAATCGTGGATTTTAAACTGTAGATAGTACCACTTGGAGACCATGGTGCTGACTTTAAACAGCTGCTTCCCAGGTTGGACTTACTCGGGTCTCCAGTTCTTAACATTTGATGGCTTCAGCAGGAAGGACTTAGTTGTACCAGAAATTACATTGATTTATACGTTTTTCAAAAGCTACTGGTTACTCAATTCCACCTGACTATATATAGTTGTAGAAAGATGTTATTTATTCGTACTCTTCACGGTCACCCAGATGAGGCTGTGCTCTCTCAAGGTTTCTTCATCTTAGGGAGTTTTTTCTCACCATTGTTACATCAGGCTTGCTCAGTAGGAATAAAAATAAATTCAAAAATGTAATTTTGTTTTTTTTTTCTGAATTTTTATACATCCACTGTTAAAAGATCTACACAAATAAAACTGAATAACATGGAATTAAGAAATGGCATACATTACATATATAAACTGATAAAGCACGGCCACGGTTTCATGTAGCCTTACCTGGACGTGTGAGAGAAGTTTGGCCAGGAGAACTTTCACACATTTCCCTGGTGTTGACACTGCCTATTAATCAGAATTACATCCTCCTCTTGATCCCATAGAGGTTTTTCCATATACTGGAGCAAGATTAATAAAAGCTGAAAATATCTCATAAAATAAAAGTTCAGCTACACTGCAACAAACCAACTACCAGAAAACCGAACTTCCTTTACTGGGAAAATTTCAGCATATCTTTTTCCACAGAATTCTCCCCAAGATGCTGAATATTTATAGAGATTTGAAGGTTTGTTAAAATTCTTTTTTATTCTTTTGTTCTGTATTTTATCCTATAATAAGGATGCACAAAAAAATGGTCTCTGTTAAGAAAATGCAGCATTTTATAAAACCCAGAAGTTGATGAGAGAGAAATGGCTGCACCACAATAGGCCAATTAATGGATTATCTGCTTTCTAATATAGTCTGATATGTCGGGCAGTACACATCCTTCCCCACTTTGCACAGAGAATTGTTATCTACCATTCACTACATAGCAAAGAAATACCATATATACCTGCAGTTAACCAACAATAATTTTTACCAGACAGACAGATAGATAGGTAGGTAGATAGATATATAGATAGATAAAAGTGACAGTCTGCAAAGTGTAAGATTTTTTTTTTTTATTATTCACTGAGTTTAATATGTAAACATGTTTTCCCTTGAGGCTTCAATCCGGCACATAGAGAATTTCAGGCTGTTGACAGGAAACACAGGACTGAGGCTCATTCAGCCTTATGGCACAATGTAATATATAGGCTAAGGCAAGTCTAAGGTAGAATACATTTATTAATTGATCCATATAACTAGTAACTGTTAATACAATTAAAAATCTGTCAGACAAGGACATAGTTTGTTTGTTTGTTTGGGTTTTTTTAAAAAAAAAGATCATAGTGTTTGTTAATTAATTCTTAAGAGAAACCCATTCCCTGGTTGCATAAGATGGCTAAATTATAAAAATATAACATATTTCCATAATATAATTTAAAACAGTTTCAACAAATTAATGTAAGTGTGTAAGACCTGGTCCAGTTTTCTAGAACAGCAGCTGGTCTGTACGTGTGTGTGTAAGGTGGTCTTAAATTCTATCTACACACATAGCAATTCCCATTCCTCCTCCGATACACAGTGCAGCAACACCTTTCCTTCCACCAGTCCTCTGAAGTGCATGTAGGAGGGTCACCAGCACCCTGCAGCCAGACATACCCAGAGGATGACCCAGAGAGATCGCTCCACCACAGACGTTCACCTGCAACAGTGAAACAATCACAGCCATCAACACACGGTACATGAATTAATACAAACTAAAGAGCGAGAAGGGAATGTGGCAAGGCAGTGGTTCATTCCTTTAGTTCTCCTCCAACATGAGGACGAAAGTTAAAATATTCAACAGTAACAACAGACGCGGCACATATACACTATATATTAGCAGGATGACTTTTGGAAAGATTTCATGATAAAATAATAATAAATAAATCTTTATGAATTAATAGTGTATGCAGCTGAAATGTAATGTGTAAAGCCATTGCTACATAACATTGATTTTGAGAAGTATTATATAATGTTAGGCATATTACATATTGTTATGAAAATGTTCATGATAATAAACACATCATTACATTCAATTTTGTCTCCTAACATTTTTTTTAAATTAAATATGACGACTTTATTGCCTGAACAGAAACAGCTTGCTCGGAGAAATAGCAGTTAAATGTATATAGAAGTTAAAATTTGTGTTAAACATGAATTACCTTTTAACAATTTATCATTAATTGCAACTACTGAAAACAATCCACATTTTTTCTGGACTTTTTTTTAGCAGTGCAAAGATCCTATGATACATTGCAGATTAAAATGGTCAGCAGAAAATAGATTACAAAACAACAGGTTTGACATTAGTTTGTATGCATCAGTGACAATCCTCTAGGTGTCCCCACATTGACACCTTAAGGATACACATACAAAAAACAATGCCTACCCAAATCTCAACCTTGTTCTGTGGATAATCCCAACTGGATGCTGTAGAATTGGACCTAAGAATTGCTGCTGCAATCATAAAGGATTTCCTTTGTTCATCCCAGCACTCAATACACTTTTCAAAGTGCTTTCTGTTGTCACCCAGAAGAGAATGGATTCCATTTGAATCTGGTTCCTCTAAAGGCTTTCATTCTCATGTTAAATTAGGTTACATTACATTTCCATTGTTGTGTCTGGTTCACTCATTAAGGATCTACATTTACATCTGGATTTCTGTAGCTGGTTTATGGCCATGTTTATTGTTAAAATGGCTGTTCATTCCGATTAACATACGCTTCGCACACATGCTTTTCACATGCTTTGAATTGGGCGAAAGAAATGAAATTGACAACCTTGTCGGGATTCAGGCCAAGTTCCTGAACCACTGCGAGACACTGAGCAGCGAAGGCCTCGTTGATTTCATACAGATCCACCTCAGACAGCTGCCAGCCAGCCTTCTCTGTCTAGTTAAACAGAACATGCATTATTGATTTATCAGTAACTGAAAACCTTTGTATTTACAACAATATACCTATATCTAAAATATAACTTGAAAAACTATAAGTGGATGCTTTAAAACCAAATTAAACAAAATAGAGAGGTTGAATAAAGGTCGATATTTTTGTTTGTGCAACTGTATGACTGGCCACCTGTGGACTATAAAGAGACACTCACTGCTTTTCTGATGGCTAATATTGGCCCTGTGCCCATGACGGATGGATCAAGGCCAGTCTGGGCCCAAGAGACAATCCGTGCCATTGGTTGCAGACCACGCCTCTGAGCCTCTGATTGGCTCATGAGCACAGCCGCTGCAGCCCCATCATTTATTCCTGTGAAAAAGAAGGCAGAGAGCAAATAATATCTACTGTAGATAAAATGATTAGAGACAGAGTCTTTTTGTAAGTGCAAGACTGTCTTGCTGGGCAACATTTAGAAGTGAATGAACTCTGGGTTATTTTGCTAACCATGATTGAAGATCAGTCTTGTTTATTTACCTGATGCATTGCCAGCCGTGACTGTGCCAGAACCGTCCTTCAGAAAACAGGGCTTCAGCTTGGACATGACCTCCATATTGCTCCCGTGGCGAGGAAATTCATCAACTTTAACTTCTACTGGACCTAATAAAAATAATATAATAATAAATAAAGAATATTAATTAAAAATACTCTCCGACCAGCCAAATCTGAAGGGGATCTGGCAGATCTGTAAGATAAAATGCAAAATAACTGATTAAGATAACTGTTACAGCCGGTTACCTTTTCTTGAAGGAACAATAACTGGAACAATCTCCTGGTTAAAGAAACCAGCCTTCTGGGCTGCCTCGGTTCTGCTCTGTGAGGTGACAGCATACTGATCCTGAGCTTCTCGAGTCACACTCCACTTCTTAGCCACGTTCTCCGCTGGAGAGGGAAAATAAAACTAAATATCATAAGCCTTGTAATACCTTTCTGTTCTATAAAAGTGGATGTGTACTGTACTGAACTGGTGTGATTAGAGTGCCAACATGGATCCTCATTCTAAAGTACAGTGATGATGCTTGGGAAACGTCAGTGCTGGTTAAACATACCCGTGATACCCATATGGCATTTGTGAAACGCATCTGTGAGTCCATCTGCCACTATAGAGTCCTGCAATGTCGCATCTCCCATCTTTAATCCTGACCTCATTTGCATTGTGTGAGGTGCCTAAGGACCAACGTGCACATTAAAAAAAACTCTTTTGTTGCTGTCCATTCATATTTAAGTATTCTTTTTTCATAGTTCAGCCCAAACAGGTGAAATTAATAAGAAAAATGATAATTTCTGTGAAAATGCCTTCTTTTCTAAACTTATGTCTTTTTAGCTACAGACATCTCTGGTTTGAGGAGCTGCCTATTTTTTGCAAATATTTATACTTGAAATTCTTTTGCTCGTTTCCACTGAAAAGCTTTGCAGCATCTGCAACAAGGCTGCAGTACACCATTTTTTGATGGCTGAGCTGAGCTCAAAACAGTACCTACCTGGCTCATGCTCTCCATGCCCCCTGCAACCACAACTATGGACTCTCCCATTATGATGGACTGAGCTCCAAGACACACAGCTTTTAGACCAGATCCACACACCATCTGACAGCTCCACGCAGGCACAGGGTATGGGATTCCTGCCGCAACACTAGCCTGCCGTGTAGGGTTCTGTCCACTGCCTAGAAACAATTGTAAAATGTTCACATTGAACAAGCATTCCTTATGCCCACTTACATTACTTCTTAAATATACTCAGTAAAATTGGAGACAGTGTATTTTGCTTACAATTAGACGGTGGAACAAGACATAATGACATTATGAAGCAAACATCAACTGTAATGTCTGTATTATAATACATGAACCCTAATCAAACCTTTTCAAAAATCTTTAAAATCACCAGATAAATGAATATAATGTTAAATTAAAACAGTGAGCATGAGTGCATATTCTAGACAGTCATTCACCAGTTTCTTATTTACAAGATGCACGGGAAATCTCTACAGTTTTGCCACCAAGGTGAATAGCTTAATAACTAATTTATGCTGTAAACATATTACCTGCAGTGAGAACATGTCCCATGATGACCTCAGATACCTCATCTGGCTTTACATCAGCCCTCTTCAGGACATCCTTAATGACTACTTTAGCCAAATCAGAAGGTGTTACACTGCTCAGTGCCCCATTAAAGGATCCTTAAAAGACACAAAGTTTGTTATGTTATTTAAACCACAAAGAACTACACGCTCTCATTTTTATATTACTCTCATACGTTATACTAAAAATATGTAACTCTAACATAATCAGGAGCAGCATTAAAGAGATTTGTGAAACGGAATTTATTAATTTAATTGATATCAGACCAGTGATAAATCTGCCCTCATAATAATTCACAATATAATGTTCATTTCTATGCAGAAATGTATTCAGTTTAACTATATACAGGTGCATCTCAATAAATTAGAATGTCATGGAAAAGTTCATTTATTTCAGTACTACTTCAAAACTACTTCAGTCTGTGTGTACTGAATTTATATAATACACAGGTTTCACTATTTGAGTCAAATTACTGATATAAATAAACTTTTCCACAAGATTCTTATTTATTGAGATCCACCTGTATAAATGTGAGACATATTATTTATGCTATTGACTACCAACTGATTGAATAACTACAGTCATTTAACCTTTCACAATGTGTTAACCTGTATCGGTCAATCTCTTGTTTTGAGTAATTGCTTTATTAAAGATTTCGTTGCTGACAATGGTTAGGACATTTAAATGATTTAAAAAAAAAGTCATTAATCTTTTACAGGGATCCACTGCAGCATATAATCAGAGAATTTAATGTTCTTATTCCCATAATCCTCAGAAAAGTCCACTTCTGGTTGAGTTCAGTTAACAAAGTTTTATCAACCGATATATAACATTTTCAAAACTTATAATGAATGATCTAGGGGAAAAAAATAATTTTTCATTTTTAAATCCAGTCTAATCACGAGCGACTCTTTCTGATTGGCCAAAGCCAGATCACCAGATTAAAGCGCTCGTGGCCCTACAACAACTCAACCAATCAGAACTAGAGGAACCTGTTCGCAAACGTCAATAAACCAATCAAATCTCTTCTACGACAAACTCATCACCACAGCCCTAACAGTATCTGCAATGTCTCATGACGAGTTCATACACCCAGCTGATTAACGCATAAAACTCAGCGAAACTATAACAATACAGAGAAATAACCTTCAGTGCATTATTAGATTATAAAATTTCAAGATCCTTTAGCGATCAAATAAAACACAAGGCGTGTATTTCTTCATTGTCACACACAAGTGATCCAGTAGATCAACACAAAGCAGTGAATGATTACCTATTGGCGTCCTGGCAGCAGACACGATCACTACAGTGTTCATCTCCGTCTGCTGGGTGCTGACAGGAATCTGGAAATGAATTGAGTTCCCTGTCCACAGAGACCAGTGAAGAGCCTAGTTAGCATGAAGCTTCATTGATTTTTACGGTCGCAGATAAGAGGGAAAATCCGGTGAGCCTTCAGAAACCTCCTATCTAACCGGTCTTCAGCGCCATCTATAGGTCTGGATGAAGAGATCCTTAACCTAGTGGATCTCAATCTCACTTCTGTGACTGTAAGTAAGATCCAGAGAAGTTTCAAGCTACAGTTTCTATAAAATATGTCTCGAATAGAAACATTTACATTACACACCCTTATCCAGAGCGACATACATTTCATCTCATTTTTTATATAACTGAGCAATTGAGGGTTAAAAGCCTTGCTCAGAGGCCCAGCAGTGGCAGCTTGGTGGATGTGGGAATCGACACTGGACAGCCATCTGATTGGTAGCCTAAGACCTTAACTACTACACTACCACATCATTCGTGTGATGCCGAAGATAACCATTCAAGGTTTTAAGTATCATTGGAAATTAGTGACATTTCTTCTAGATGTTGCTTTACATGACTTTATACCGAGTATTCATGAAGTTATGGTAAAATGATTAGACAAACTAGCCTTGATATTAAAAGCTTTTATTGATATTTGGTCAGTACACGAAATGAATTGAAATCAGAATATGAATACAACAAGATACATCTCAGCAAATCTACCCACAAATTAAACAAAAACTCATCTTTCCATGGAGATAAACAAAGTTTTTTTTATTTAAAAAAAAAAAAAAAAAAGTTCAACATCAAGTAACTAAGGACATTCTGAAGTAAGTAAAGCAAGTGTAGAACTTGCCTCCTGACTTAAACTCTATTGTACAGCAGACATTTGACTTGTTTTAATTTAGTGAGAAAATTAAGTATAGACAGGGTGATTTTCAAATAACCTTGAGCTGTATTTAGCACATTTTAAAACCATAAAACAGATATTTATTCTCATGCTGCTTGTTTATTTATAATCCATACTGCTCAACAATCAGCTTTGTAATATTGCAAAATATTAACAACTATGTAATATTGCAGCTATGTTATTTTGCAAAACAAAACAAAAAAAAAACATGACTGGAAATTGCTAAAAAAAAATAAAAAAGTGTCAAATTTCAATTCCTGAAAAACAACAAAAAAATCTAACTGGCCCTAAACATGTGGCTTATTTTTGCTTGCCATGAGTATAAAAAAAAAAAATCAAACAAAAAAAATCCCACCATTTTAAAGATTACAAAACGGACCCTGTGGACGGGTTGGAGGCAGCTGTAGCAACAGCTGCAGAGTCCAGCCCATTGTGAGTGGTGTGATGTGTGCCTGTTGTCCTGGTGCTCTTGGTGACTGTTGTGGCCTCACGGGAGTCAGTGTTGGAGTCTGTGTCATTTGAGTGCTGAGTCACTGATGCCTCACTGCCTGTTGGAGAGTCCACGCTCTCATACCCCGCACTGAGCGTCCCATAGCCATCCCCCGTGCCTTGGCTCGCTGCGCCCTCTGAGTGGTTAGACAGTTTGGCTCCACTCCCGTGGGCAGGGCTGGAAGCACAAGGTGATCCTGGGTAATCCTCATCAGCACTACTTGCCTCCCGAAATGGGCCGGAACTGGACAAACCTCTCTGGTTGGAACCATTGGAAGGACCGTTAAAGATACGGCCGCAGTCTTTTGCCCCAGTGGAACTGCCTAAGGGGGTAGTTTCAGTTTCAGCAGTAGCCTCAGTGGTACTGGGAGGAGAAGAGGCATTCCTGCTTGGACCTGCACCACTAGTGGTACCCAGAGCCTGGGCTTGCTGAGATAGCTGTTGCCTGGTCTCCCTCAGTTGCTGCTGGAGAAGAAGGATGGTACTCTGCATGCCTTCCACCTCCTCATCCAACTGAATGATAAAGTCGTTCAACTCTGAATAACAAAACATAAGAACTCAAACACAGAAACATAGCAAACCATGATGTATTGACTGTGATAAAGCAGTCAGCAACAGTGGGTCATAAAAAAAAGGGTTCACAAAATATTGCATGTAATAATAACATCTTATGTTGCTTAAATAAAATTAACTGAATTGAAGTGCATACAAGAACAGATTTTCATAAGTACTGTTTGTAGCACAAGTCTTCCTTACAAGTATGACAGTTATCCACTGATATCTGTTCAATTTGTTAACATTTCAAATACACATGACAAAGAAAAGTGAAACTATATTGCCAACAAGTCTAATCCTTTCAGACATATGACAGTGTTGACACCTTCTCCCTATGTGGATCAATTCCAAAATCTAATTAGTTCATCAGCTAGTTAAAATTCCATTTAAAAAATAAATAAATAAACAAACATACAAATATTAAACCATTCATCCCAAGATACTGTTCTAACAAGAAAGTCATTTGGCTGCATGAATGGACAACCCAAAATCACAGTGGTGGAGACATCATACAATTATACAGAAACCACGTACAGTATAACTATGAGCAACTGCTTGGGTTTTTGGCCCACAATGGATTAAAAGAAAAAAAAAAAAAAAAAAAAAAAAGTGTCTCTCTCACCATCTTGACTGCTCTTGAGCTCCTCGCTGTACTTTTTCTGCAGAGCAAGTTCAGCTTCCAGCTGGGCGATGCGGCCCTGTGACAACTGCCTGCCCAGCTCCTGGTTCTCTTGGATCAGCATGCGACATTTCGCCATCAGCTTCTTACCAGTCTGGCTGCAAGGGAGACAAGTCTGACATCACATGGTGAACAGAGCCATAAGCACAACAAGGACAGCTGGAGTAACTGCCAAGCTGTGGCAACACTGAAGGATAAGTTCCATAACACCACCTTGGTCATTAATCAAATGATCCAAAGACATTCAAAATGGTATGTGGGGCAATGAACATTTATGTGGAACCCTAAAAGAGGAGTGTACCAGTAATAAGTCAAAACTCAATGCAAAACTCTTCCAACCCATAGATGAATGACGGAACCAATAAATCTCAAAAGTAACATTTGACTGGCACCAATTAGAAATGCACACACTCCAAACATACATGGTTTTCCAAAAATAGCGTAGTAGACCTCAGCATTTTCACACTTTAACTTTAAGACCATCTCTGTAAATATAAATATATATAGAAAACAATTGTGGCAAATTTGTGTTCGTTTTAAATGACACTGGACTACATGTGCCACACTAAAATACCTACAGAACCCTGTACGATAACATTAAGAAACAAAACATACCATTAACATTTATGTTTTGTGGCCACGATCAGGGTTACCACAAAAAAGTTGCTTGATTGCTTTAGACTACTGTATATAATATGCATGTCTGTATAAATACTGACGGAGATGTACTCTTCTGTTCAAATATTTCTGGAGTTCATTTTCAGGAGTTTGAATACAATTATTATTAGGGATAATCTTAATTATTTTTCAAACAGTTGAGTACAGGAAGTTACACTGACGTTCTTTAAAGAAGCCGATATTTTCAGTGTAACAAGTTGGCAAGTGTTACATGCATTAATGACTATAACAATGGTGGCAGCTCAAAACCTCTGACCAGAAAGATAAATTAGAAGAATGGAGATGAAAAGATAATGTTTTGGCTGAGATGACCAACTGTGCAAACATGTTAACTGTTCTAAATTTTTTATAATTGTATTTTAGATTTGCAAACATTAAACGTAATGAAGAATTAAAGACAATGACATCAAACAGCTCTGCAACGGAAATATTTCACAAGAAAAACACGTGTTATTAAAAGTAGTATCCTTACTAAACACTCTAAATATGCACTTATATTGCTAAAATTTTGGAGTAGAAAGTTGTGATCAAACGACACAGCAGCATAGACATACATTTAAACAGCTTTAGTAATTACCTCGAAGACACATGGGCATTCACATTGAAATAAAAAGCTTGCACCTGCAGCAGTGTATTAGCAGTTCATCACATTTTAACACACCCTCAAGTGTGGAAAACCAATCAGACCAAACCAAAAAAAGAAAACACTGCTGTAAGTGCATTTCCCAGAACAAACAACATAAACAAAGCAAAAAATATAAAAACTATGAACACAAAAGAAAAAGAGGAAAGGAAAAAGTTAAACACTGTACCGTCTCTTCCACCAGCGAGATGGTTCTTAATGTCTCTGTAGACCACAGGGTCTTACACTTTCCCCAAAGTATTACATCATTAGAAAGGCTCTTCCCCCAGAGTCTTATGATTACTCCTCTCATTGTATTACATCACTCTACTGTCCCCCTCCCTCAGGTCATTTCTAAATTCTTACTGAGAGTCTTAACAGTTCTACACTGGTAGGGGCAAAAGGTATAAGATATGCACGTTCAACATTCTTTCATGGGGTGATATTTTAAATGTTCAATCAGTGATTTTTAAACTACAGTTCAATCAGCTCCAGAGCAAATGTCTTGCTCAAGTCTCTCTCAATGGCCGCCAACGATTTATTAGAGCAATCTGTCTAATATAGGCTGCTGGGGGGCTGGAAGGAGGGGTTGTTTCCGTTGTGACCACCTCTTCAGGAACAGTCCCGATTCCTTCAGGCCTCTGTACCATGAGGGGGTGTGTGGGGAAGAGAAAGCTGAAACAGTGTCACCTGACCAAAACTGGCTTTTCAGTTTCTGTTCTGTTTCATTTTTACATTACAGTATGATAATAGCAGCACAGTACAAGAGAAAAAAATGTCTTTCTGTGTGTGGCTTTTAAGTCTGAGTCTCGTTGCGAGCATAGCATTTCAGTCTTCCCCCACCATTATTTGCACTCCTGCAGTGGAGAAAGTGAGGGGGTGAGTCAGGAAAGTCTTGACTTTTGTTTGGAGGGGGAGTTATTTTAGTTTACCTATCAGGTGTAAATTTCCAGGCACTCAGTTCATTTTGGGCTTGCTCCAGTTTGTCTTTAGTCTGTTCCAGTTCGGCCTTCATTTTAAGGAAAAATAAGTTGATGGCTGGGTCCACCATGGAGGATCTCAGTTGAGCCACACTGGGTTGCTGAACTTGCTTCAGGTACTGGATCTGCGTCTGAAAGCAAACAAATGGTGTTAAAATCAACAGAATCCTCACATCACTCATACATTTTATTAGCTATAAGACCAACAACCAAGCAATTAAACTAAGAATTCAGAGGACTAGTTGAAAGAACTAGTTGGTAAAACTAATTTGTGCTACTAACAATGGTACAGCTACCAAATGGAAATCAATAGCAAATGCATCAATAGAGATAAAAAAAAATTAAACAACGTTAAATATATTTAATATCTATTCTGATAAAGTCCTTCTGTGGAAACCATCCAAACCTACCACTAAAAATATATACATAAAGCAGTATTGTATGTAAATATACAATAATATGTATAGAGTCTGCTATACACAGGGCTTGTAAGCCTCTTCATACATATTATAATAATATTTCAAGGTACCACCATGAAAATGAGCTCCAAACTGGGCATGGCTCAAGTTGATTGACAACAAAAGCCAAGTCATTGCCACCTCATGTTGTCTATTATATCGATCTTGTGACACCCTACCTGAAGTGTGAGAAATAAGACAGTGCCCTGTTCTTTTGAAGTTGTTTTGAAAGTTGGGGGAAAGAAAGGAATAATTATGTGTCGTGACACCCCTGTGTATGTTTTAGCTGCCAAAAATAAAAATGGCTAATGCCTGGCAGCAAACCCTTGTATGGCTGTCTTATTTAGAAATCTTAAGAACATAACTTTGTATACAATACAAAACTAATAATGTTACCGTTCACCATTTATATTAAGGTTTTGGTAATATATGAAAGACACCATTTTTGTACTGTAGACTAAAGTTATTAAACTATGAAAGAAAAACCCAGAAAGTTGAAATACTTACTGTACATTCCTGCATTTCCTGTTCTTTTGTGGCCAGCCTCATCACAAGGATGTTCTCTCTTCGTGCCGACTCTTGCTGCTGTTGCTTTAGCTTCTCCTCAGACTCCTTAAGACCAGTCACGTCATTGGCTATAATAATATAGATGTAATATTCAATTAGTACATGGCCTATAGAAACAATGCATTAACCTTAAACAATCCATCACATTATTAAAATGGTTGAAACCATCAACAGAAAATAGCATGAATACATGCAATTCAAACTACCAACATTTACTTACAATTTAGATCAGCATATTTTGCTTCGAGCACCTGGACGTACGCATCATGCTGTTTCCACCTAAAATGTTAAGGCAAGTGTTTAGTGTACATTTGCTTGTGTAAAAGGAATTCAAGGAAAGGAACAATACTAAACTATACAGTTATCCTTACCTTGCACACAGCTCCTCCCTGGTCAGGGTCTTCATGTCAGATTCACTAAGGCGAACCTAAATAAAAATGTAAGTATTTATCAGGAGGCAGTACTGTAGTAGCTCTAATTAAGTGTTGCTAGTTCTATCATTTTACTGATGAATTGGTTTATCAAAGCACGTTAATCACTCATTCCTTACTTCATTGTTAAAAAGAGTAATTCTAACAAATGCAGATTCCCAAAGCCTCAACATTTTTGCTAATACAAAAAAAAAACTACTGTTGTTATCTCGTGGATTTTGAGTACAGTATCTGCTGTCTAACTCTATGGTGAACATCTCATTAGGATAATTAATCTGAATTGCACAAGCAGGAGTGTGTTGTACTGTAGCAATAAGGCTGCACAACAGTTCTATAAACTGATTGAGAAACAAACATAATAAATAAATAAACCAGTGCTGTTAAAGCAAATATCAGGAGTCTTAAATGCCACAGTCTTGGACGTCCAGTCAAAGTAGTGAATTGTTGTGTAACATTGAACGTCAATGGAAAATGGTGAGAAAGAAAGAAAGCAACTAAGCGCCTGGTTTGTTTTTAGGAGCCAACAATAAAACCTGGTCATTTTTTCCCTGATTTTTTTCTATTCTATAAAACACCACTGTATCTGAGCAACGTCCCCTTGACATCATTATAACACAACAACCACTAACTTAACAAGGGAAAAACGAAAACACAGAATCAGCTACAAATACTAAGACCTGGATTGCTACAGACATTACAAACGTCTAGAGATAAAGATAATTAAGGTGTTTCAGGGTGGACTTTTCTTTCAACTCACCTTCTTCGGGAGAGGTTCTTCATTAGTCATCTTGATCTCTGCAAAACGAAAATAGAGAAACAAGCGATGAGAAAAAAATCGCATCAGACATGTTTCTGTCCATAGTGATAAACGTACGTCCACACGTGTCATGTCAGCAAAGCCAAGCAAGCCTCGCGAAAGCTAGTTAGCTAGCTAGCTTGTAGCAGCGAGTAGTTAGCTAGCTAGCTACATTCTTCCTAAACCATTAGCTCGTGTCTGTTAAATTCCCGTTAGCTATTTGCATCAAACTAGAAAATAACGACGTTAACTATCTGTAAGCTTCCCAGAGAATCGCTGCACACGGTCAGTAATCTGCCGCTATTATAATTCCCCAGTGACGGATCTATTAGCGTTAGCATTGCTCAATCGAGGCTGCAAATAGGCGAATTAGCAGCCAGAATACAAACAGCCATCAATTTGTTTTCACACACCGTCACTACACAAACACACAAAATAAATAGACAGACGCAGACGAGCAGTTTGCTGCTATTTAGACTGGTCACAAGCTATCTGTCGCCTTCGTGTTTTATCAGTTTCTTGCTGTCACAAAATGGCGGAAAGGGAAGAGACTCTCCCTACGAGCAGCACCGCGCTCCTCGCCCATGTTTCTCACGAACAAAGCCAAAAAACAATCTAGGTTTGATACTTACACGCCCCAGAATTAGACCAAGACGACCAGGAATTCTTAAAACGTGTTAACGCTCCG
This sequence comes from Tachysurus fulvidraco, assembly GCF_022655615.1. Taxonomy (NCBI): domain Eukaryota; kingdom Metazoa; phylum Chordata; class Actinopteri; order Siluriformes; family Bagridae; genus Tachysurus; species Tachysurus fulvidraco. Next base: position 11,337,887 of record NC_062533.1, read on the forward strand.
CTTCTTGTCGATTCTATCAGCGTTAGTAAAATAAACAAAGCGAAATTTGGGTTTAGATTGACGCTCGCGCATCCGCCATCATTCGGAAAGACGCTCCACCACTATGTATCACACGCCCCTACTGGTTGCCATGCTTTGTCTGCACGCGTATCTCGGCTTATCCTGCGATCTGATTGGCTTGAGGCCGACAGACTGCGCGCGAGCAACATCTATTAACCAATCGGAATGCTGGAGGCGGGTTTAGCCTGAATACAGGTGGGAATAAAATACCCTACTGGTAGCTAATGCGCATGAGTGACAATATTTGTCTTCGGCTTTTAGTAACAAAATAAATAAAATCAAAGTTTAACATATAACATGTACATGTTAAAAGCTTGCAAGTTATTGCATAACGTATGTACACAACTAAGTTTGTTTTCGTTTACAAAGCAATTAGCCTAATAGCTAAAGGAAGTAGCATCGATACAGTCATCTAATTTATTATCTAACGAACATCGTGACTTAACAATACGACAAATAAATGTTTAGCACACACACCATCGCACATGATATTGTCAGGCTGCTCCACGGTCAGTGCCCACACGTCGTCTGCTAATATCAAACGTGTAAACAGTCGGCAAATCTCCCAATATTCTTTTTATATATAGCAAAAACAGCGCGGAGCAACATGAATTAAATCAAAAACAAAAACAAGCATCATAAGCAAGGCCAGCTAATAGCATGGTTTGCATTCAACCCAAACAGAGTCGATTCACTGATTCTAGGGATTGGGAAAGTAGAGTCGACTCCATATATTCGGAATCGATTCCATACAGTCAATAGGATTTTGCACAGGTTCTTGTACTAACAGTCGTATAAAACGTTAGTCATAGTTCTTTGGTAAACTTTAAGTAAATAATCTTAAGAATTTATGTCAGATCCAGGCTTACGTCGTTAGCTATCTAAAGTTCATTTAATTTCAGAAATTGACATCAATATTACACTGTTAATTAAATCGGTACTTGCTTCGAATGTTGCGTCATTCACAAAAAAAGTATTACATGCGTAAATAATACTGAACATATTATAAGTCATTTGCTGACCTCTAATTTGTTTCGAACGAGAAAATATTGTGTGGAATCGACTCTTGTATTCGATTCAATCGAATCCCAACACCCGTATTCAGAGTCGTCTGGAATCGAGGAGTCTTATTGCATTCACGGGGGGTTTATTCAGCGATCCATTATTAATAACAAAAGAAAAGTGTGTAGAAATAAAATCAACGCGACGTTTAAAATGTTCATCCGTGACGCCTTTAGAATTCGTCACAATCTTGTTGCCGTGAGTCGCATAGTTTGCAGTGCACTGCTTTGTGCGTTATTACTGTCCTACCTAAAGACACAAAATGGTACTTTCCTCTCAGGTTCAAGTTGAAACTTCAAGGGCAGTTTATAACCGAAGTCAGTGTAAAACAGTCCGTTAACGTTTAACAGCTTAGTGTGAAGTGCAAGAAGAAGTAAGAGCATGCTGAGCAGAATTGGACATGTTCGCAGGTAATACTAGACACGTAGAGTTGCAAAAGCCTTTAAAAACTCTATTACGTGTTAAGCATTTGAAAACACAACGACGTAAACATTTAGCTTAGCTAGCAGACGTTAGTAACTTGTTAGTGATGCCATAAAGCGAGTCAGTTTGACGTAAAGCCCTGGTTCATTTCAGTAGTTTGTCTCTGACATTTATTATTTGATTGGTTTCAGTTAAAACATCAAACTTCATACATTTCTAGATTAGCCGTTTCTGGCTGTTATACTTGTGGCACGTGATTAATTTGTGCTTGACGTTAGTAGTGTAACAAACACCATTTTATATATATCTTAATTTTTTTAATTATTAACTCATTTTCTCCTTATGTTTAACTTCTGTTCTATGTTTATGTTCTGTAAAGCTGCTTTGAGACGAAGCCCATTGTAAAAAGCGCTATACAAATAAACTTGAATTGAATTGAATTTAGAGGATTTACATTAGTTAACAATCTAAGTGATCCAGTTAGTCACATGGATACAAAGCTTTATTAATACTTTACTATTGCACATAACTTGGTCATCTGTCTTGGTAAAAGTGTGCCAAAAATCTCACATTGTTCTAATACAGCCTCAGTACCACTGCACTGACACCCTGTAGGTCCCGTTCAATTACTGTATATTTAGGAGGTTCCTTAAATATACCTGGATTTTAATGTACATGGGAATTCTCCACCTCTTTGTTATTGTGCTCGTGTTTAAAACCATGGGTCACGTTTAGGTGTGCAGCTGGCTTGAATCCCTTGCTGGGCATTTTGGCCCCAAGACAGAAGCACACACTCCCAGATCTGCCGTATGACTACGGTGCACTGGAACCTTACATCTCAGCTGAGATCATGCAGCTTCACCATAGCAAGCACCATGCAACGTATGTCAATAACCTTAATGTTACTCAAGAGAAATATCAAGAGGCTTTGGCCAAAGGTAAATAAGAGTTTATATTACATGCATTCTTTACAAAAAAAGAGAGATTTTTCATGGATTGTTATTTTCAGGTTTGTTAAGCCATTGTATGATTTTAATATTTGACTAAACTTGTTTTATAAACTAGGTTGAAAGTTGCTTGTCTCTTGTTATCTCTTCCCCCTTTAATAATTTTCTCCTAAAGGTGACGTGACAACACAAGTAGCCCTTCAGGCAGCACTGAGGTTTAATGGTGGTGGTCACATCAACCACACCATCTTCTGGACAAACCTGTCTCCAAATGGTGGAGGAGAACCACAGGGTCAGAGATGCTGTACACTTTCTTTGTTCTACATATTCACAAAATGAACATTACAAGACACTTGTTGTCAAGCTGTCGCATAGCTCTATCGAATTTTTGTTTGACATGAGCCAAATAAATATATGTAAAGGCATACTGCATTTTCCCTCTAGGTGAGCTAATGGAGGCCATTAAGCGTGATTTTGGCTCATTCCAAAATATGAAGGAGAAAATGTCTTCTGCTACTGTGGCAGTTCAAGGATCCGGGTGGGGATGGCTGGGCTTCGATAAGGAGAACAAGAGGCTGAGAATTGCTGCGTGTGCAAACCAAGATCCTCTGCAGGGAACCACTGGTAAGGATATTCAAAAAAGAAATGGAGATGAAATTAAGAAGGGTGATCACGGAAATATCTATCTATCCACACATTTAAATTGTAGCACAATATGCACATTATCATTATTTATGTGTATTTAATTGGGCATAACTGTTATTGTGAAATAATTTACAAAGACTCTTATTGCAGACTGCTTGCGAATGTCAGGCAGTAATATAAAAAACATTGTGCTACAAGTAGTGATACCAGACAGCAAAATTACATAATCGCATCAGTGCTCAATTCACTCAGACATAAGCGGCTAGAATGAAATTAGAACAAACATTTATGGGGTGTTGTAGCTTTCCAGTTCACCTTGGATGTAGGTAGCATCATTTTAATAATTCCTGCAGTATCTTATAAGATAGTTGAACTGCACAACTAAATGAAACACTTTATCCTTGTCTTACATCTCTCTCTCTCTAAAGGTCTCATCCCACTGCTTGGCATTGATGTCTGGGAACATGCATACTATCTTCAGTACAAAAATGTCAGACCTGACTATGTTAAAGCCATATGGAACATTATAAACTGGGAGAATATTAATGAGCGTTTTCAAGCTGCCAAGAAGTAAAAGCATCACATAATGAGATAATAGAGATGTGATGGTTTCAAAACGCACAAATAATACACCACATTATTAATGTCAAATTACATAACAGCTAGTAAAAGAAGCGGTGTGATAGAGTTGGCTTTGTCAAAATAAGCGCAGTTTATCTGAATTTCCTTGACTCTCAAGTCACTAAGATGATGCAAGATTGTTGATGCAGTATGTGTAATTAAACCATTATTTAAACTAATTTGATAGTAATGTGTTTACTTCCTTTAAAATATTGAGTTTGAAAGCTCTGGGGGGGGGGGTTGTTTTTGTTTTTTTTCCTTTCTTTTTTTTAAATAAATTTGATGTGTATACAAAGACTGAACATTTGGACTTAATCATCACTGTATGCCTCAGACCCAATTATCTTGAGGAATGGACCAATGGATGGAAAATGGACCACTTTCAGAAAATGATGTCATGCGTCCTGAGTTATGATCCATATGCAGACGGTTGTGATTTAATCGAACTTTAAACCTGGTAATACTTGACTTCTATAGTTAACATGAATTATTTTCTGGCATGATGACTGAATCATCAACATCATCTTAGGAAAGGGATGAAACCTTGCGTGTGATTTAAGAGCACTCATGATGTTTTCCTATATCACTAAGCTCACCAACTGATTTTATTGAGTATTCACCACCTTTTCAACCTTTTTATTAATTAAATTAAATGTAAATAAAACTGCTATCTACCATCAGTGAGCATTAATGTAACAGATGTAGTTAAACTTAGGAATCACAAGGGGGCGCTGTTTGCTGTTCACAACCTTACATGCTGTTCAGTATGGATATTGTGATAGTAAAGTTGGCCATTTTTTATTTATTTTTTTAGAATAATATATTCACAGCAAATCGTCTGAATGTACAGATAGATTTTATACAGTTATCTTGGATGTCTGTTTAACGTGTTTGTGTTGGAATAATCACTTGTTACAGTCACATGTTACAAATGTCTTAATCTACTTGAGGTTCTTAGTTCATCCCTACACCCCTTCATTTACTTCTGGTTGGCAGTTAGTATATTCATTGGATCAATAAATACATGTGACAAAAGGCGAGAGAGAGAGAGAGAGAGAGAGAGAGAGAATATGGGTGGAGGAGTCTTGGTCAGCTCTGTTGTACTGATAGACTATGCTTCACACTTTAGTTTTAAAAAAACTACTTTTAGATGTTTTATTGGAGTTAACAAAAAAATACAATAAAATAAAATAACTTCCAGATGGTTAGTGCACAGTGAGCTAAGTCACCCCTTAATCTACAATCTCAGTCTGTAAAGGGAAATCACATCACTTCTTGTACAAAAGTGTCTTGTACAGTCTGTATTATGTTGTCTTGTGTAGTATAGTGTTATTTAAGTCACAAACAGCTAGAAGCAAATTCCTTGTGTGTGACAACACACTTGGCCAATAAACCTGATTCAAGTTCTGATTCTGATTCTTCCCATTTTTTTGTCCATCCATCCTTTCATGCATTGTTTTGTAGTGTGGCATGCCACGCTTTGTGCCTGTATCATTTGTGCTCGTATCAGAACTTACAGTTCTCAGGTTTCAGTTCTGTCTCTTTTAGAAATCCGCTAGACTCCTTCACCGAAATCTTTGTGTAGACGTGCTACTGATTGGTTTAGACAGCTTGCTTATTTGTTTGGGGCAGGACCTCTGCTGACTGTTTATGAAACAACTGCATCATGTTCAGATTCAGACTTCAGAGAAAATAAGACTTTGTAATTACGTGATAGCAAATGGCTCAAGCAGGCAGCTTCAAAGAGACCTGCCGTCTGTGGTACATATTCACAGGCAATATGGCTTTCCTGGCTAAGCTGGATGCTTTCCACTCTCCTGTGATTTTGGTAGTAAATGTGCTGCGGAAGCTCAATGCCAAGATACCTAAACATAACAGATTTGACACAAAAAGGGAATTAAATGGACAAGTGCAAGACTAATGGTTACAGTTGTTGTACTTTATTATTTTCACAGCTTTATAAAATTATCCATTTCAGTTCCTTCATTTCCAAATCTCCCACTCGCTTCATCATCTTCAGTAAGTGCTTTATCCTCATTAACACAGTCATTCACACCTTGGGGAAATTTAGCAAAACTGACTTATTTATACTCGTATGTTTTGGACAGAAAGTGGAAACTAGAAAATCCCCTTACAGGCAGTATCCCAAACTTAAAATTAGGGCCCTGGAGCTGTGTTGCAGGTATGCTATTTGCAGAGATATACAAAAATAAAATAAATATTTACAATAAATATTTGGCAAACACCCTTATCCAGAAAAACTTAACTTGTTTATTCAAATGAACAGCTGAGAGTTAGGGGCCTTGCTCAAGGGCCCAGCAGTGGAAGCTTGGTGGTATTGTGATCACAAAGCCGTTATGATTGGTTCTCTCCTATCCTTAAGATTAATTTCTGACACCATGTATAATATTCTCTCTTAATGATCTCACAGCACACAGTCATGTATAACTCACATTTTATATTTTTCCTCCCCTAACACTCTCATGCCTTATGGGTAATGAAGTCCCTACCATTACAATAACCACTGAGCCAAGCTACTATTTCCCAGTAAGCTGACACTAAACAATCAGTTGAACTCCAGTACACCAGAAGTACACCAGATCATTCAGCTGCATTCAGCATAAATATTTTTCTTTTGGAAACTATATTTGTAAAATATAATGACATATTTTATACAAGTAAAATATGGATCCTTGTATATTTGCACCAGTAACCCTAGTTTTATCAAGATCATCAACCTAAGCGGGAAAAAATGGCAAAAACCCATCGAACGGTAGCCTTTATTCTGTTCAAGCCACTGCCATGCATCAATGTGCTGTACTTTTTTCCTTTGAAATGTTTGTGTCAACAGTTAGAGATATTTTTGTTCAGAAATGCTTCCATGCTATTGTTTTCTAACGTAGCATGCCATCCTCTGTGCCCTTGTCCATAATTATGTTGGCCAACATCCTGTTCTTTTATTCATGTTAGAGATGCATTAACTCACCAGACTGATTGTGCGTGCGTACTCCTCTTCGAGTCATTCCACATGCTTTTCTGTTACTCTGGTTTCTGACTGGGTTGTTCAAATATGTTGACCAATTGAGCAATTATTTAATCAGCCAGTAAGGTTGCGGCAGCACAGTATATAACATCATGCAGTACATCTAGAGATTGTTAATTAAATGTTCACAATAAACATGAAATGAATAAAACATTTTTTTTTATAAATGTGACGTCTTTGACGTTTGTGTTATGGCTTTTGGTGCCAGAAAGGCTGGTTTGACTATTTCAGAAACTGCTGATCTACTGGGATTTTCTGGAACTTTACACAGTAGCCTCATATTCCTGCTGTTATACACTTCATTTTCCATAAAATCTTTCAACTCAGCATTAGAAGGAACTACCTTATAAAGCTTACAATAAAGTAAAAAGTAAAGAGAATACCAGGATGCATTACTTTCCGCCTGCTTCTGTGAGTACTCCAAATGATCTTTTATTCCTGGAACAGAAAATCAGTGGAAAATATCTGTTCTGAATATGGAGCATATTTTGATTTCTACCCATTTGCCCAGCCAGCTGCAACATTTCCCTGCTAAATAAATGTATGACTTTGTAGGGCAAAAATAAACCACAGAATCACCACAGCCAACCTCAGCATAATCCAGAATCAAAATATGACAGTTGAATGATCTGTTTCCAGAGCAGAAATATATTTTTTAAAGATCCTGTTCCAAAAAGAAGCTACAATACCAGACACATTTTTTTTTAAATATCACACATTATTATATTACCAGTCGTCTTGTCTGTTCTCCTGATGTACCCAAAAAATAGTGTAGTAGTATGAGAAGAGTAATGGGGACGTTCGTAGATGGAGTGGACACCAAAATACATAAATAGGATAGAACATAAAAGGAATATGTTTCACTTTGGTAATGTGTTTGCTAATACTGTTCAACAATTCCAAATTACATATGGGATATACTTATAGGGCATATTACCTGGTTCTTGTAAAATATCACTAAAATATAATTTTCTCTTGAAATAGAAATGGAAATTAAGACTCACAGGTCTCATGCTTGTTGTGGGGTAGAACAAATACTTTTTTACTGTCATTTGCATACACCTGGAAATGGAACAGTAAAAGGAGACTTTAATATGAATGGAAAAAATGGATGGATCCCTTCACAGGCATTATAAATTTGCCTGCACTGGCATTATCTGTTGACTATGGGACTGTTGACTCTTCGTATGGCAGTGTATTTGGGAGGTTCCACAGCTGAGGATCAACAACCACAGAGTCTCTTTGTCTCATTCACTTGGATCAATCTCTCCTGTTTTTATCCTGGCAATTAAAGCTGGAGAAATCTCGGGATATAATCCCTTTAGATTTAATCATGAGGGGGAAATTCGTGGATTTGGCAGCCTGTTTGAATCCAGCAGTAACTTAGGATAAAGGCCAGAGTCTCAATCAAAGAGTGTAGACCGAAGGAAAATGAAAAGGAAAAGAAAATGGTATATGTACTGTGAAGATGTTGAAACAAAATATCACAATTTCAAACATGTCACACACATGATGCTAGGATTCTGCCAAAGAATTCCCACTTGCATGTGTAAGGAGGATTAGTTTAGAAACATCACCTAGATTTATAGCTGTTTTGTGTTGGTGAAAAAGTAAATAATATAAATGGATATGTTTATGTCTAGTGGAAAGAGAAATATCAGTTCCAGTCCATGTAGACATTTTGTATTTTATGGGCACTGATTGATAAAAATGTTCATTTTGTATCCTTGAAATACATATCCAAAGATTTTGGGAAATTCCATCCAATGTGTATGTGGCTGAATTCAACAGTTTTAAGCCAAAAAAAATAAAATAAATTTTTTGCCAGCTGCCAACATCATGTTGGGTACGGAGCCTGATTTAACAAAAGTTGTGGTAAAAATGAACAGTCTAAAACTTAAAGCTGTCTTAAACCTGGCTTGTTTAATGTGTTTTTCTCACCCAGAGTTGTTGGAGAGCTATGTTCAATATCAACACAGGCTGTAACCCAATCAATTCACTTTTAAATCAGTTACAGGCTGTCAGAATAAATGTAAATTTACTACGCTGTCACATCAGCAGAGCAGAGAAGAGTACTGAATAAAGTTATAAAAAGATGACATAATCCGATAAAACATTTCAATAACAAGAAATTTAGCGAGTCGATTGGAACTGAATGAATTAATCAATGATCATTTCCCAGCGATGAAGATGAACAGGGATCAGTCAAGTGAAGAAATGATGATGAGGCTTAGGTTTAAATATTTCCAGTAAATTTGACCTCATGTGATGAGACAAATGCTGATAATCAAAGTGATTACTCATTTCCTTTTTATATGTAAAAGTACCGTACTTAAGGTTAGGTAAGCACAGACTAGCTTTCAGCAATAAAATATTGAGTATAAAATTTTCATTGTAATACTAGCCATCTGAAAAACATCTGTATTTGACTTTAGATAATAGTTTATTCTCATTACTTTAAACTAGTGCCATGTCTGTCCATTCAGAAGCATTTTCTGTTTCACATTTGAGGCTAGCTCATGATGTGCTATTATATCTATCACGCTTGTTCTTTCACTCAAATCTAGGCCAGAATCATGGGTGAGTAGATATACAGACATACAAGCGTAAAACCTGAAAACAATCATTCACATCTTTTCCAATCCATGTCCGGGAATAGCCATTGTCCTGCATATTTTGTTATTTCCCTCAATCCAAGACACCTGATTCAACTTACAAGCTAATTAACAGTCATTCCTGAGTAGAAATGGGTGTGTTAGAGCAGGGGAAACATTCAAATATGCAGGACAAAAGGGAACTCCAGGACCGCGTTTGGTAACCTGTAGAGTAAATTGATAAAAACGGAGATATTGGATTATTAATTTTGCGATTTCTGAGGCGAATTGGCACAATTTAACAAATTGGACCCAGAACTCTGTCTTTAATGTTGTCTACATATTGATATCAGTTGTTTCTTGTTCTCTCTGGCAGCTCAAAGCAAACATCTGTCCTGGCCAGAAGAACAAGTTGAGGTGGATCTTGAGTCCACCAGAGACAGATAAACACATGCACACACAATGGGATGCATGTGAACTAGGTGTGTTTAGCTCTTCTCGAAAGTTTTGTACTAAACTATGTAGTAACGTTGTAAAATAATACAAATGCATTTTAAATAAATAAAGATACAAGACTTATTTGTCTGGTAATACTGGTGATTCTGAAAGTCTCAGGAGAGACAAACGAAGCTGGTAAAATGTTTCTCATGTTGACTCATTTCACTTCTTTTATTGTTGTTTCAGGCATCACCTCTTTTACTTGGTGCCTTAATACCCAACCCAAATACTTTCCCTCAATTTATGAGTTAAAAAAATCAACCAAATGTTATAATTAGTCATGGAAGATATTTTGTGACTTAATTGTATTCAGTTGTGACTTGTTCCTTGTAACTATGCATTCACTTATTAGGTTATTTGATGATATTTTCTTATAGTGGCAGAAACAAGGTTCCCAACGTGAATAGTGGAAAAGAAAGAAGAAACAGACACTCAATAGAATGCATTCCTTTTTTGTTAAATATTCCTTAATTAATTTGAAATTGATCTGAAGCCAGTTTATTCAAGTCCACTAAAATACTATTAGAGCCCAACATCACAAAAGACCATGGTGTTACCTCCACATAAAGTGGTTAATCAGTATATAAAACAAGTGTAGTCTAAACCAAACAAACCTGAAGGATCTACGTAAAGAGCAGTAAGAAGAATATTCCCACCTGACAGAAAGACAAGAAACACAATATTCATTACAAATAAACATCATCAAATGATGTCAGATTGGGATTTATTTTAAAGCCAAGCTACATATTGAAAAATAAAAGCTTTAGCTAATAAATTGCTGAGGCTTTAACATGGGGCCATATTCTTTAACGTAGTGAAGCTTGGCCAAGCTTCCCTGTACAAATTGCTCTATTCCCTTAAGTGGAAAAAATAACCTCAGCCTAAAGAAAAACACTGGTGCTTACAGGTTACTGCAGAAAAAAGTTTAAAAAAGCTAAATTCATGTGTCAAATTGTGTGAGTTGTTTGTTCTCAGTTAGGACTTTATTTAAAGTATTTAGTATTAAAGTATTAAAGTGGAACGTAAGTTAACGTAAAGTAGTAGGTGATTTATTTAATGTTACTGAATGACAAACAATCTTTTAGAAACAGCCACATAGGCAGTTAATGGAAAAATGCTAACAATAGACTTTCAATCTCTTTATGTCTCTGGATCATCACAACTATCGAATCCAATGTAGCAGTAGCCCTCCCCTTTTTCCAGTGCATTTGCCGTCGACTATAAATATGGCTGTCAGTCCAGGTTAAGAGTTTTCCACAGGCTTCTGGAGTGGTCAAAAAGCCCTCTGGGGTTTTTAAGTCTCTCTCTCTCTCTCTCTCTCTCTCTCTCTCTCTCTCTCTCTCTCTCTCTCTCTCTCTTATATATATATATATATTTCTCTCTCTCTCTCTCTCTCTCTCTCTCTCTCTCTCTCTCTCCCTCTCTCTCATTTTCTTTAAGGAATTCCAGTTTAACTTAAGGAGATGAGAACATTTTATTAAATGTGTGCCAGGAAAAGAGTCACACATTAATGCAGGGTGTTGAGTAGAAAACAGACAGTGAAATTGAAACCATACAGTCAAACATGTACCGAGTCGAACATACTTCATCATAATTATGCTCTAACACTGCCTTTGCTTTATTGCCAAAATTTATATAAAAACGTTGCACAATCTTTGTTGTAGGGGTACCAATTAATAATCCAGAGAAACATGGTGATTGATTAAGGCTATTTGCTTTTATCTGTTGTCCAGGTGGGTATTAGTCATAGCATCAGATCTGGGCCTGGAAGTCAGGTGACATGATGATTCTGACTTTTAAATCTTGCCTCATTTTACAACAGATTTGTTAATCTGTAAAGCAGTTAGTTCACTCAAAAGACCTGTCAGTAAGTGTCACTGCTAATGCATGCAAGCTTGTCTCTTTACCTGAGAATGTTGGGGATAAGTGTTGTCTTGGGATGATTTATGATTACGCTTGTGGTTCCTGCATGTTGTAACTTTGTGTGTAAATCTATTTGTGTGTGAGTGTGTGCATGTGTGTGATAGGGATTCTTGATCATTGCCAGGGGATTTTCCATCAGCAGAACATTAGACAGAAACAGATGCTCTTCTAGCTCAAAAGCCAGGACACTAGAGTGGAGTATCAAAAATAACCCCTCAAAGCATTAAATTTTTTTTTCTTTTTTCCTTTATGCTTTTCTGCTAGTTTGGCTGTTTCTTTGTTTACCCATTTTAGGGTGCACTTAAACCCATCAACGGGTGTACTTAAACATTCCTGTCTCCAGATATCACACGTAATGTGCACAGAGAAATAATTGGTTATTGGAAATTAATTGGTTCTTATCTTATGTTGCTATAATATTCTGGAGTTTGACCCAAATACTGTTTATTTCACTGTTTATATTTAATTGTACAAACCTTTTTTTTTTTACATATGTAATTAAATTATATTGAGTCCCCATAATTATTGTTACTTCTTTTAAACATTTTATTCAGCTACTTCTAAGAATTGTTCAGAAAATACAGTGAAACTAATAGGAAAGTTATCTTACTGACAACAAGTCATTGGAGTTTAGGGGATTAAACACCCAAAACTGACTATATTTAATAACTCAATTATCAGGTGCTGATATTGTGTCTTTTCTGAAGACTCTTATTCATGAAGATTTCCCCACAAATCCATATTCAGAGGTTAATGTGAGTGCAACCTGTACTCATAAAAGCTAAAGCTGTTACAGCCTGGTTTTAGGAAAAACTCCAAGCAGTTAAACAAACCATCTTACAATTAAACCCTCAGTGTTGTAGTTTAGGTTATGATGAAGGTTATGGGTAAGATTGGGATGACATTTTCAGAACCAGACTGCCAACTGATAAACGCTCTCTCTATAAGTCCTATAAGTACCATAATTACTCAAGTTACACTTGACTATTAACATGTTGAACATGTTGAACTAGTTAAACAATTGTTAGAAATAGTGATGTGTTCTGGGTAGGTGGAGTATCGTTGTCCAGCACCTAACATATTTCAGCACTCAACCAGATTCTTTCCTTTTTCTAGTAATTAACTGTGATTTCGTTTTTGTTTTCTGTGCAGTGTGACTGGAGCGAGTCTGTCGGCCAGCTGGGAGTGAGATCTGCCCAATCACACTTTGTTCCAACACCTTGGTACAGGATGTTTTTTAATATGTGGATAATCGTTATTATGTTGTATATTACTTTTGAAACCCGTCTGCCAGGAAATTAAATGATTGTGTGACACTTTTATATTTTTCCATGTACCCTATGACGTTCCCTACAATGAGTTAATGAGTTTTCAAGATGTATTTCTGAAAGGAATTTTTCAAATTTAATAACTCTCAACCATAGCCAAGACAGAGAAAGTGCACTGGGCTTCCAATGTCTATGTTAGGTATTACAAAGTATTGTTTTAATGTATTCCTAAAAGTTTAAATCACACAAAAACAGTGCCATATGTGACCATTTTATTTAATCTCTGTGGAACAACTATTTTTAAACCACACAATTTTCTATTCCTGTGTGTTACCAAGTATGATTCACTAACTGCTACTGTTATTCTTCCATTGCCATCAGATCACCAGGAACACATCAACTCCAACTTCCCATAATGTTTATCCCTCTGCCTGTCTGTCCTTTTCTCTATCACTCTTATCACCCTCTTTCTCCCTCTTGCAATTTGTCATGCCCCATCTGTCTCCATGCACTTGATCGTAATTCTGGCACAGAAGCAAATCCTGATGGAAAACATTAAAATATAATTCATGGTGTGTGATGAGTCTGCAAGCATGCAGATAAGACTAATGTCTCTGCTACGTAACTGTCTGGCCGTCCAGATGTTTTTTACTCTTTTTTCTTGTCTATTTTAGCATCTGTTTTTCTCTGCTGTCCTCTGAACCGGATTATCATGAGTGTCATTTGTATCTTGAGAGTGGAATGGTTACATCATTAGATGATGCAAGGTGATGCAAGAGGTGATTTCTGCTCAATACCCTCCCCACACACACACATATATATATTTAAAGAGCATTGGTTTCAGTAAATATTCTGAATTATTCAGTACAGCAAAATACACTGGATTTGTAATTTATATAGATATGAAATTGAGGAATACAAGTCTGGGCTACCGATCAGGCCAGACTGTCTTGGGTTAAAACCTCTATGATTAAACAATGCTCGTAGATGTTAAAAAAATCTACATAGAGCATTTTATTAAAGAGAAAGAGAAAGAGAGAGAGAGTATATCTGACACATATACATTACAGTTCAGTTATTTTCTACAAATATTATTTATAAAGCTGCGGTCAGACAGCAGCAGAGAGGGTCAAGGGTCTTGCTCAAGGGATCATTGGTAGCAGCTTGGCAAAACCTGGGGCTTATATCTTTTGATCAGAAACCCAGCACTTTAACCACCACCACTGTCCCAGAGACATAAAGATCCTTTCAGGGCTCTACAATGTAACCTTTTGTTAAAGATTGTACAGAGTATCACCATAAAATCAAGCAGTGATTTTATAGTTTAAAAACAGTTACCATTGAAGTCTATTGTAATTTGTGCTTTGTTATTTCAGTGAATAATTTCAACCCTTAAATATATCATCTCTTCAAATATCCATTGATCCAATCTTCTTTTTTCCAGTTAGGGGTCTTTACAATGTGAATCTTCTTTTCCATCTGTTTCCACCTAACTCCATCCTCAGCATCCTCTACTTTGCACCAATTACATTCGTGTCCTCATTTAACACATCCATATATCTCCTCTTTGCCCTTTCTCTTGACCTCTTACCTGTCAGCATCCTTCTACCAATATAACCATCTCCCTCCTCTGTACATGTCCAAATCATCTCAATCTAGCCTCTCTGACCTTGTACCCAAAACAGCCAACCTGAGCCGTCCCTCTGATGTGCTCATTCCCAATCCTGTCCATCCTCGTCACTCCTAAAGAGAACCTCAACATCCTCATCTCTGCTACCTCCATCTCTACCTCATGTCTTTTCCTCACTGCTAAATTCTCTAACCCATATAGCATAGCTTGTCTCACTGCTGTCTTGTACACCTTTCCTTTGATATCCATTGATCCAATGATTCAGTTTAATGCCATAAAAAGGTACACAGCACAGCACACAGCTTTTAATTATTCAGTTCCTAATTTAACATAACCTGACTATATATCAGTATATGGCCTTTGTGTGTGTGTAAATATTCAAGTCTGTCAAACAAATATCAGTGTAATTTTAATATTTATATGTTTTTTATCTCTTAAAAAAGATGTCCCTCCCACCTTTCTAAAACATGCCAGTAGATGGATTGGCTGCTTTAAATTGCCCTGAGGTGTGAATAAGTATGTGATGGCTTTGTGTGAATGGTGCCATGCAATGGACTGGTGTCCCATCCCTGGTGTATTTCCTACACACACCTGTTCCTTGAATAGGCTTTAGATCCACTGCAGTTCCAGTGGTTACTGGAGATTAATGAACAAATCTCTATGTTTGTCCCCAAATGGCCTAATGTTCAGAGAGTCCCGAAGGTTGTGGGTTCGAGTCTCGGGCTGTCCATGACTGAGGTGCCCTTGAGCAAGGCACCGAACCCCCCAACTGCTCCCCGGGCGCCGTAGCATAAATGGCTGCCCACTGCTCAGGGGTATTCAATTAAAATTCAAAGAGGTCCAGTTACTAAAATTTCCTCCCAGCAAAGGTCCAAATTTTATATTGTCACTTAAAATAGTGTACCCTCGTGTTCAATAACGCACATACATCCATACAATAAAATCAATAATGCACATACATTTCTATATAATTTATTGTTAAATTTCAAATGTTTTCAAAGTCTGAACTTGTATGGCACTTGAATGGAAAACAATCCTGTAGTTGTCTTACTACATGTCAAGTAACAGACAACAGACACTGAATTTCTTCTGAATAAAATAAATAAAAAGTGCAAACACAGCTTTGAGAAGCCTGAACTTAGGGCCTATATTTCAAGTAATGTAAAACATTCAGGATCTTTTGAATAAAATAAAAGTGCTTTTAATCTTTAAGAAAAAAAAATAAACAAAAGACTGCTGCCCCTTTTTTAAACATTAACTACATTACTAACACAGGAACCTTAGGCAAAAGAACATTTCAAGTAAAATAGAACAGGGCAGAATTTACTAAGTAAGAGCTTTGAGCAGCTCCCTTTTTCCTCTCTCCTTTCCACCTCTCCTTACTCCCTTTCCATCTTCCTTTCCTAGTGAGAGAAATGGACATGTAACTGTCCTGCCAGCAGTTTGAATCTTAATTGTCCTGCCAGCGTAATTAGGTGCATTACTGCCACCTTCTGCTCTGGAGTATGGAACAGAAACAATCTGTTTTTGGCTTGGTTTTTGATGACGCTCCTGTCGTAATAACTAGATTAACTGCGCATGAATGAAATATTTATCTTTTTATTAATATCAAAGAGCTTATATAATCTTATAATATTAGATTATAATAAGGAGATGCTTAATATGATAATATTAGAATTTTAACGGGTCCGGGCAGACCCGTCACTTGGTGATGCCCGTACTAGACCATTGTGTTTTCACTGTGCACATGGCAATAAACCTATTGAATCTTGAATATTGTCCTCTCTGATATATTTGAGAACTAATTTTGTTCACCTGTTCCTTGGATCCTTATATCTCTGACTGTGTCCACCTGCCCTGGTATAAATTTATACATAAGTTTCCTTGAATGTTCTCATGCTTCCCTGTTTAGGTTCACCCGTTTCCCTTGATCAATTAAAATAATTCTACCCTCTGTGTTTCTCCATATCTTTGCAAAGCCCTGTTGTCAAATGCTGTCAAGTCCTAGTACTTTGTAGGGTCCTGAGGTCCTTGTGGCTTTTCTGCTTTCGATACTGGCATGTTCGTTTGTTTCTGAGCAAGGATTATTCTGTTATCTCTGTCTGTATGCTTTTGACCTCTGCACTGAGATCTGGCTTTAATTTCTGTATTGCCCCAATAAAGTTTTTGCAGAGACAACACACATGTGCTTTGTCTCTAGAGATTGCACATATGGTAAATGTTTAGCGACTTCATACACTAATCTAAAGCCAGATTCTACATATTAGAGTAGAACAAGAAAATCTCTTTGTGGCTAAGTTGCAAACATTGTATATTCGATAGAGAAGTATGAGTATGAGGTGCTGTGGGATCGGAAAATGTGGAAAGTGATGTTTAAAGCTAACTAAACACCTGGAAGAACATTATGACATCATTATACTCCTGCCACTGAATGTTTAGGAATCCACCCACTAACATCTCTAAAGTCTATAAGGTTGATTCATTCTCAAATGCCTGTTAAATTAGTTTACATTACATGTAAGAACTGGAACTGGATATATGCCGTTTGTGTACTGGTGGCAGAAGATTCTGAAGAAGGAGCAAGTGGTAACTGTGGGGCTCGTGTGATTTACTAGGCAGTAATGCTAATATTCCACCTGCAATGCATTTAAGCCATGGGCAGGCATTTTGTTGGCCACTCCTGTGTTTTATTACTCTGACAAAGACCAAGGCAGAAAGAGGGCAGCATGTGAGTTTTTCCATTTCTCCTTACAAAGAATCAGCATCTGTGTTATGCATCTGCTTGTCATCAAATTACTAGAACTAGAAAGTGGAAAAATGATCCTGATTAAAACCAGTAAAATGATCTTTAGTGGTGTGCTTCATGCTTTTCATTTTGCAGAGAATGTCCAATTATAATAATTATTTCAGGGGTCATATGAAGGCAATTCATTATTTAATTAGACTGTGTTAAATAAAACCAGAAGACAAGTATATATTTGCTACGGTGTCTTTTAAAACTGTTTCATGCTAAATTCAGGTAAATAATGACCTCAACTTCATATAGGGGGAAATACATAATTACGACATTATTTACTATCATTATATATTAGGTACACACACACACACACACACACACACACACACACACACACACACACACACACACACACACACACACACACACGCGCGCACACACACACACACACACACACACACACACACACACACACACACACACACACACACACACACACACACACACACACACACACACACACACACACACACACACACACAGAGTTTCTTTTATTCCTTTTTATGTGTAAAGAGTCATATAGCACACTATGGGTCCTGTGAAACATAATGCCTTTCTTGATCTTTCATGCACATTTAAGTTGTAAAGCTGCTCTCTCTCTATTGTAAGATAAACATACATGTCAAAATCAGATTATGTTGAAAGAGATACTTTTTAGGGTTTTTATATCTCTATAATATCTGCTGTAGGTCTACAGACAAACAGAACACGGCTGCATAGCCACTACCTCACTCATGATTTCAGAGCCTCACATTGTGATGACATAAGGATTTCCAATTTCTTTCAGAAAAGTTACTGTGACTGAGGTAATGAGCAGTTATTACAGGACTCTATTCACTTTGGGAGGCATAAAAGCCTCATTTCAGAGCTTACAAGTGGATAAAAAAAACTAAAGTGACAAGTCCACAGCAGACATCATCTTAGTTGACTATTATATGACATGGTCCATTAGGGTCTAAGCTTATTATAAAGTTTTTCATTCTAAGGCATTTTGATTATAAATTAATCCATGCAGTGAAATTAAAAGAAAAAGTAAGTCATTGTGAGGGTGAGGAAATCTCGACCACCAAAAGAGAGATTTTAAAGGGATAAATTATACAAATGTATTAAAAATATATCAGAATAAATAGAAAGAAAGACACAGCGGGAAAATCGAGGTGTAGGCTGTCTGCTTTTGTGTTGGTGTTAATAAGGACAGCTACTTCACAGTTAAATCTGTTGGAGATGGGCTGGCCCTCATTACAGAGAGGCTGTCATTCCTTCCTAATGATTTATAGCAGTAGTTAAAGAGAGTGAAAAATGAGCCTCAGATCAAAGATAAATAATAGGAAAAGGTGAAATGAAATAAAAGAGGTCACGAATAAAAATTTCCTTGTATGTGTTTCCTAATATGAGCGCAGTTTAAAGTAAACAGTCGCATAAATTCTCAAAAAAACATCATCTTTTTGTAGTTCTCTCAAAGTCCTTAAAGTACTACATTTGATAATTTATTGTACCTTAATGACACTTTTCGGTTTTGTAGTTTCACCTCACAAAAAAAATCTGTATTTTCCATCACTTGATTAATTTCTGGTCTTAGACAGGATAACAGCTTCGTAGAAGATGAGGTGCCGAATGGAAGTAAAGCCAAAGCAGAAGTCATCCACGTCTATTTTATGAGGCTATAAAGGAGCGGTAGTGCCCTGCTGGTCCCTGTATCTCAAGTTGCCGGTCTTGTGCTGGGCTTTCTTCATACACAGCACCACCTTAGCAGATACTACATGTCGAAGAGAGTCACCAAAAAAATTATGGGTGGGAAATTATTCAAACATTAGTCTCTTATGTGGCACTTCATTCTTTTCATTCTCTTAACCACTTGTAATAGCACATATATTTACCAGTGTTTTTCACTCCCTGTATAAAGCATCACAAATAGACACTTTCTATAAGCTATATGGTATTTATAACTAAATAATTTGTTTTATGTTTTTTAATGTTGATGAAAATAACTGCCCTGTAATTATTTAGAGTTTAAACTTTAAATTAACTATGAATTTAAGAATTAAACTCCAAAAGCAATATGTTATAGGGTTTAAAGGTATCTCACTTTTGTATTCCAAATTTCATTTAAATATGTAGGATTTATGGAAGCTTTGTGGTGCAGCAGGTTACTGTGCACTGTTTACTATTTAATAGAAATCAATCCTATCGAGCATTTGTGGGATGTGCTGGGCAAACAAGTCCCATCCATATGCCCCACCTAGCAACTTAAAGGACTGAAGGGAACTGCTGCTTATGTCTTGATGCCAGATACCACAGATATACAGATACCAGATTTTCTTGTTGTCTCGTCGAGTCTGTGCTTGGATGGGTTTTGGAAGGCACAAGGGAGACCTACATTATATTAGGCAGGTGGTTTTAATGTCATGGATGATCAGTGTATGGCACTATTCTGCTGTTAATAAAATATAATACAGCCTTTTAAAACGTGAAAGTTTGAGAATGTGAGATTTCAATTGGGTTAAACAACTGAACAAATGAAACATATTATTGTAATTATTTGAACTTTAATATTTTATTTATACAGTTAGCTGTTTCAATGAATTTGGAAATTGAACTAATTCAAGCACACAGAAAGCTTGCGTCTCATGGGAAAACTGTCACAGATGTTGTCTGTGTGTCCCACCTAATAACACAATACTAAATGGCCATCTGTCTGCTGACTGCAGCAAAGTGCTTATATCCATGTGTCTGGCAGCTGTGTTAGGGAGGGTGCAGTTTATGTAACACAGCAAATAATATCAGTATCGCTATGTTTACACAGACTCAGTTCCTCCACATTATGAACATCCATCTAAATGAGTCTGTTTGTGCACTTTCTTACAGCTTAGAAAACATATCTGTTCTTTGAAAAAGAGTTCACGCAGTCCAGGTTCCTTTTCATGTTGTATTACTTCTATGACTAAGTTGGACAAGTGCTTTTGAAAGTTGTCTTTGTCCTGGAAAAATAACTGGATGGAAAATAACTTCAAGCATAAACATTAGGAAACATTGTTCATCATTTCTGTTTCATGAGGAAGAAATGGTTACATGCTTTTTTGTTTGATAGAATCCTTTAAAAATAGAACATAATTTTTGAACTGAACATAAAACACATGAGGTTTGAACACAAAGATAGATAAATAAAGAGATGTATCAGAGGAAAAAATAAATCAAGTATGAAAACAATATTTTATTAATATGTTGTACGTTATATCAGCAGTTTTTCCCCATTGCTTGGCCCAACTTTTTGATCCTGTTTGACCATAATCTTGTGTCATGCAGCTCCACTCATGGGTAACCATATATTTGTCACTCTGAGAATACATAATTATTCCAATCATGACCATATTGACGGATGTAGAATAGACAACGCTGGAGAAATAAATGGCTTTATAGATCGGCTGCTGATATGAGGCCAAAAGCAGTGTTGACAAAGCAAACACTCAGTTGCATTTACTAATGATCTAAGTAAGTCTAAGGAATGAATAAATTCAATTAAAATCAGAAATTACCATGTATCAATTATTTAATTATTTATACTTTCACTCAGAACTTTGCTATCATTTTCGTTTTCATATGATAATGTACAGTATATTGACCTTAAGTAAACCCAGGTCATAATATGGAAAGTTTGTGTATTTCCTTTCAGATAGTCAAAGTTGCTTACATTCTTTTGTTTTTCCCGAAAATTTTAGTGCAAGCTTTTTTAGTTTAACTCTTATACAATTAATTTTTGGAGAAGCAGAAGATTTTGATTTTATTTTATTTATTTAGAGCAGCAAACCACTCCATTTAGTGCAGAAGAGATATTATGGCACATAACGGGAAATGCAACAAATACTACTGGGGGTTTATTGTGGAATGGATTGTACTTAGTTATCTGTGTAACACAAACAGAGAGGAAATACAGGTGCAAATGAAGTTCAAAGCTTTAAGGAAGATAAAGGCAGAGGTATCCAAAACACGTGTGTGGGTCAGTCTTTGTGGAAACAGAATATACTTGGCAGAAACAAACTCGTGAAACCAGAAATAGGCAAAAAACAATCACAGACACAGGCTTGGTAAAGTCAGATGAACTGAGTGTTTACCTTGAAGAGGTCAGGTGATGATTAGGACTCAGGTGAGTCTGAATGTGCTGTGGAAGTGTGGAGCAGATTGTGGCCTGTCTTGGCCATGTCTGTAAACCGCAGTGTAATCTGGGAAGTGGAGTTTGTGGCATCCATAGACCTGACACTGTGTAAGAAGCTAGCCAAGTTTTCGTAGCGTCCCGATGATCAGTCCCAGAAACCAACACCGTGCACCAATTGATTACACATTTATAACATTTGGTTAAAAGTTTTGATAAAAAAAAATCTTCATATATCTTAAAGGACTTTGGGGTACATGACTTTATGAGACATTTCTTCATAAAGCAAGATGAAAAAGTGAGGTGGTAGAGTTATGTCAGAAATGTTTGGCTCTGTATTTGACATTTTTGTTTGGCTGATTCATCTGTTCCAGGGGTCTCTTTACTTTCTATTTCAAGACTCATAAAATAAAATGTATAGTAGCCTATATCTCAAGTCAAAGTGTGAAAGACTCTCAGCTTAATGGTCCAATGTGTCAACCAAATGATCCTGTGTGCAGGCGAGCACAAAATACCTGAAACAATAGTTATTTGACATAAAAATATAAAGCTAGGGTTTTGTACTGACAATAGGAGTTGAGTGGCCAAAAAAACACACATTGTGGTATAGCATGATATATTTCTGAGTACTGGTGCTGAGACTGTTGTGCTGAAATGTTCTCACCTTTGCACACTTTACGCATTATAAATATTATATAGTGCGTAACATGTCATATTCTACTACGTTTCACTGAGAAGTGGAACGATTCATTTCCATGGTGTCTCTTATTTCATACACAACAAATAATGCACAAATGAACACAATTTACATTTAGCTGGCATAATCTATATTTTTAAAAGCTAGTTTATATACTTAGAAATGAACCTAGACTAGTGTTCATTCTTATTCACTAATGCGGTTAGTTTTATCTTAAATTGAGTTAAATAGCATGTCATGAAGCAAAAAAAGGTATAAATATATTATGCAAATAAAATAAATGTAAATATATAAATGCCTGAACACAACTGCTGAATAATCAGACTCTCTTTGTCTGTCTCTCTGTCAGTCTTTACTTGCCTCTCTCACTTTTGACCTAAAACTTTCTTTCTATGATTTAATCCTCTCAAAACGAATTGTAAGATTTTCCAGGCATGGCGCATGACCTACTTTTAAAAGACATGGTTAAATAGCCTCTGGAAAACAGCTAGAATTGAGTTTATCATGTTGGGCTGCACATGCAATTACAACACTGAGGTTATATATTTTATTAAAAATGTTCAATTCAATTCAAGTCGAATTTATTTCTATAGTGCTTTTAACAATGGACATTGTCTCAAAGCAGCTTTACAGCACATAAGAAACATAATACAGAAAGTTTAATATTATACAAAGATTATTATAATACAAAAGTTCAAGATTAATATGAGACTAATTTAAATGTGCTTGTATGATGAGCAAGCCTGAGGTGACTGAGGCAACTGTAAAAAGGAAAAACTCCCTTAGACATGGGAGAGCAAGAAACCTTGAGATGAAGAAGACTCAAAAGGGAACCCATCCTCATTTCGGTGACACTGAAGGGTGTGATTATAAATAGACACTCCGACAAATGTGTATTGATTAGGAGGGTATTGTTCTCAAAGACCACATGTAGTTGGCATCTTCTCTTAAAATGTCAGAAATCTTCATGAAGCGGAATCCAGCTGGAGCTGGTACATTTGTAGATGCCTCAAGATGCAAGAAGCAAGTGGAGAGGAATTAGCATAGCTGATAGCACTGATAATGATAATTTGATCAGCTATACTGGAGCACAAGGTTATGGGATGTATTATCTGTATGCCTGGCTAAAGACATATGTCTACATTTAAACTGGTAGAGTGCATCTGAGATCTGACCACTGTTAGGAAGGCTATTCCAGAGTTTAGGAGCTAAATACGAAAACACTTTTATCACAGGATCTACCACCTTTAGTAGTCGATGATATTCTGGGAACTACGAGAAGTCTTGAGTTTTGTGATCGCAAAGAGCGTGTTGGAAGACTAGTTAGATATATGGGAGCTAATCCATTTAGAGGGTTTATATGATCATATTTTCTTGACTTGACAGCTGTATTTTGGACTAACTGTTTCTGGACTTGACAGCTGTATCTTGGCCTATTTATTGAGGATGCAGGACAACCACGTAGTAATGCATTATAATAGTCCAGTCTGGAGGTCATGAATGAATGAACTAGATTCACAGCATCAGATAAAGATAGGATGTTTCTTAGCCTGGCAATATTTCTAAGGTAGAAGAATGCCTTTTTTGTAATACTGTATGTAACACCCAGTTTTGTCAAGATAGTACTAACAGTACAACCCCTTTAAATGGAAGTTTTTCTCTCTTATCAGAATTTATCAATAGAAAATGACAGAACATCTAATCTTTTTTATCTTTAACACACTCGGTTAACTTAGAAAATGTAGATATTTTATATGGTTTTGATGAGATATATATTGATATGCTGACTGAGTATTGTCAGCATAACAATGAAAACTGATCCCATGCCTACTAATGAGGTTTCCCAATGGAAGAATATATATTTATATATTTAATATATATAATGGAGAGGTCCTAAAACTGGGGCATAGAGGACATTCAACTTGATAGTTCTCCATTTAAACCTACAAAATGGTATCAAAATGCATGTAACTTGTCCTTTTACCTGGAAGAATTACAGGTGATGCAGTGCTGTAACAGAAAACGGCCATTTTGTTTGTTTTAAGAGAATGTCTTTAGTAAATAAATCCATACACCCAGTTTCCAAGAAAAGCCTGGTGTGTCCTTTACACACATGCTATCTCTCTCTCGCACACAATATATTACATTTACCAGACACCCTTATAAAGAGTGACTTACTTTTTTTATACATTTGAGCCTTGCTCTGGGGCCCAGCAGAGGCAGTCTGGTGGACATGGGAATTGAACTCACAACCTTCTGACTGGTAGTCTAGCACCTTGACCACTAGGCTACCACATCCCTACATCCCAGGCATGCATGTTTTCTGTTTTATTAAAAGCTGGGCAGCACAACGGACTAGGCAATACTCAAAACATGAGACAGGGTGATGACCAGGCAAACAGCAAGTAAATATAGATATGCACACAACAAAAGCCTGCAACTACCACGGAGAAAATGCAAGAGCAAGACATTTACACCTAAGCAATTGCAGAAATTACTAAGTTTTCCTCTGACAAAAAGATTTTCTAGAAGAACTGTTTTTAATTATTAGAATGTAATAAATACAAACACACTGATTCCGTTAAACACTGACTCTGTTATATTCTGAAATCGAACAAAAATATAAATTCCTTTTTTCGAATTGTCATTCATCACTATGGGGAAAAACAGAATGCTCTGCCAGGTAGTTAATGGATATTAAATACAGCTGAGTAAACCGTTAATCAAAACCTTGCCTATAATGAATAAATATAATTTTAAAAGTCTGGTAAGCAAGCTCCCTTGAACTGTTTATTATATGATCTGGTGCCAACAGTACCCTTGCCGAAATCCTCACCTCATTGCTGGATTTCACTTTGTTTTGTCTGATCTTTATTAAAACCCTTTATTGCACAGAGATGCTCAATGGATTACCAAAGCTTTTTGGCTATAGGTTTGGCTTTGTGGTTAGTGGTCTAAGGGCCCTTCTGAAGATTGATGGCATCAGGAACTTTGCTAAGTACCCTGACATTGTATCCTGAATATTTGGTTAAGGGTTGGCTATAGATGGATTTTTAAAAAAAGATTATGACACATGTTCAATAAACACAGAAATGGTTTCATGGAACAAACCATCAATGGTTTGCAATGACTGTCTCAGTCCGTGGAATTAAACTCGTGGAAATAAATCTGTGGGAGTTTGCATATGCAAATCCAGTGTGAATGTGTGATGTGAAGTGTGAAATCTTCTACATTGAGGAGTGGATTAAATTATTCTCCAAGCATCTCAAACCTAGTTGGAGATACATTAAAGAAAGATGATGAACTGTGGGAATGCCTATGGTTTTGATAAAATAAAACACGCATGCTTCTGGGTGGCCTAGCAGAAAACCTTCCCAAATATGACTCCCGTCAATGCTACAGACATTAGTGGTTGGGTGTCCCTTATTAGTGGGTGGAATCCCTTATTGGTTTGGCCTAGCTCACTGGCCAAAATGTTGGCGTGTTGATCAGAAGGTGGTGTGTTCAAATCCCAGGATCACCAGGCTGCCAAAGCTCTTAACACTCAACTGCTTGGCTGTTTTAAAAACTAAGAGAAAAATGCAATTTGCTAAAAATGTAAGTTTGGAAAACTGTTCATGTATGTTTGAAAAATATTGAGGTTGAAAACCTAACCTCAGAATATGAGTAAAAACACCTGCTATTCATTTCATGCATTACTTTCAGATTTGTATTTCTAAATATAAATGTATAAATCTAAATAATAATTTTAGATTTTTCGAGGCATGCCTAGAATTTATGATTTGGCAAAGAGACAGAGGATAAGATTATTGCAGAAAAAGTATAGACATTAGAGACAAATAAAAAAGTTTTAGTTACAGGTTGATATTAGAGATTAATTAGAGTCTACATGAAATTGGAGGAGACAATGACATACCTGACCTATCTGGAATAACGAGTGTTTTTTATACTCTGCCTGCAAGGTTCAAACTCTAAACAAACTGATTTGTTTAGAGAAATAGATAGAAGTTTTTAATCCTCTGAACTTCATGTGAGACATTGTATGGATTTTATTAGCATGTTTCATCCTGTTATAGGTACAGTTTAATCCTATTTCTTCAGAATAATATAGCAAACCACTCAACTTTCTTTTATTTAACTATTTAAATTTGTAACCAACTAATGAACAACAAAGGTTGGTGTACAGTACACTTCAATACTCTTGCATCATTGAATCGTGAGGTTTTATTCATTACTGGAGCTTGATGTGATTATCTCCATTATTTTTTCTTTTACATGAATTGATTGGTAGTGACAAGCAGCACATGTATTGTTATGTAACACAAGTTGTTAACTATTCCAAACCATGCCGTGCTTGATAATAGAAATACAGTCTGAGACAACCAGTTTAAACAAAGCGGGATAAAAAACAGATTACCTCTGGAGCATGTCTTTATTCTGGAGTTGAAATTAGTGCAAAATATGCTCCACTTTTCTATGTCCCATCCTTGAAACAAAACAATTACTGTCACCAAAACCAACGGAAACAATTGCTGTCCAAAAGAGAGAAGATTGAGCTAGTTAACCTCAGATTTCCCCCTTGTATGAACTGCCGGATACATTTTTCCTAAAGGCCGTGTAA